>NW_004524747.1:2169723-2191455 GCF_000260255.1 Octodon degus
CCACAATATTCCTTTTCCTGTCTCTTGCTTTCCTTCACCACTGCCTTCTAAAGATAGCTTCTTGATGGGCCAGCAAGATAGCTCAGTGGACTAAAGCACCTACTTAGGCAAGCTTAGGCAAGCACAGAGACCACAGTTTGATACCCCGCACATGCTGTGCCAGCCTGCCCCCAGGGTGGACTGAGCCAGCCATACTGCAGGCCTGGGTGCAAGCTTGTAATCCCAGTGCTGGGGAGCCTGAAAGCAGGATACAAGTCCAAGTTGTGTAGTGAGATCCTGTACAACCAAATACATAAAACGGATACCCTCTTGAGCAAATGATGCTACAAAAATGTGTTATCCACATGCATAAGATTGAATCCAGATCTATATCTCTCACCCTGTACCAAAATAAAAACTAAAATAGATTGAAGACATACATATGAAAACAGAAATGTTGAAACTTTTTGTCACTGCTGAGAGAAAAATTGGAAAGACTCTCAAAGACATAGGTAGAGACAAGGACTATTGGAAAGGAACCCCCACTGTACAAGATCCAATACCAAGAAACAACAAATGGGACTATACTCACTTAAAACTTCTGAACAGAGAAGAAAAAAGCAGAGTGATGACCTACAAAACCTACAAAAAAGTCTTTTGTCAGCTACTCTTCAAAGGACTAATATTTAGATTACATAAGGAACTTAAAAATATTAGAACTCTATATTGGTGAGGCTGACGCAGGAAATCTACAGCAAGTCCAAGGCTAGCCTGGGCTATATAGCCAGTTCGCAGCCAACCTGAACTATAAAGTAAGATTCTGTCTCAAGAAAATAAAACGTTAGACTCAAAAATAAAAACCAATAAACAAATGGGTAACTGAAATGAATAGAAATTTCTCAAAAGAAAAAGAGCAAATCACTAAGTTCATGATAAAGTGTTCAACACCTTTGGATATTATAGAAATGCAAATCAAAGCAACATGGAGAGTTTAACTTGCCCCAATAAAAGTATCCATCATCAAGGATCCAAACACAAGAAACACAGATGAGGTTATGGGAGAATAGTACTACCTAGCCATAAAGAAGGAAAATTTTATTTCTATGAAAATGAGCAGATCTTGACAATAATATTAAACGAAATAAATCTCATACACAGAAGGTTGAATATCACATGGTTTCTTTTATATCAGAAACCTATAATATAAATAATTTAAAGAGCTAATAAAATAGATTAAAGGTAGGAAGCACTGAAGCAGACTCAGTTGAGATAGGAAGGACATTTAAAGAACAGAGAGAGAGCCTAGGACAGTGTGGGGGAAGGGCAGGAAAATTATCAAGATGTTATACGTATACATAACAATTCCCCAAGAAAAATGTAATTATTATGTTTTACAAACATATACTAATAAAGTTTTTCTGTCACCTTTTCAGGGAGGCCATGACATGAACTAAAGTACCAAGAATAATCTAGGACATATTAATTCATGGTATAGTAGATGACAAACAAATTTCTATTTCAGTGGTGTGGCCACCAGGAATTTCAGTTCAGTCAATTCATCAACATACTGACCTGGTAATGCACATGGTAAGAAACATACGAGGACTGATAATAATCTAGAAAGCAGATATTCTTATTCCCTCCCACATCCACATTGATGCTGTTGCCTAATATATTTGGTTAGGGAATAAAAATACAAATCAGCTGCATACAATGACCCAGATCTGTTATCCGTGCACTCTTAGAGACTGAAGAAGAAGAATTACAATCTGCAAAGTATCCTGGGCAAATTAGCATAACCCTATCTCAAAATAAAATATAAAAAAAGTCTGGGGACATAGCCACATACTGAAAAAAATACAAATTCTTCAGTTAAATAGAAGATAAGTTTTCCCTTGTATATTCTCCCTTTTCACTGAATATAGAGATTCTAGATTCCAATACTTAGGACAGTTCTCAGAGAAGAATTAATGAAAATTAAGACACTTGGCCATTAGTCACATTCGAAAGCACCCTTCTTTTCACACTGAGTATTCACCTCTATAGCAGAATTATAAGAAAAAATTCTAAGGAAGCTTGGCAATTTGAATAAGCACGTTGTGTAAGTGTCTCTCAGAAAGTAGGAGAAAAACTAGTATGTAACTGTATGTCAAATATTGACAACAAAGTACAGGGTCATTGAACAAAATGTTTTTGCTCAAGAAAAAGATTAATAGATACCTAAAATCATATTTATTTTGAAAATCCTAAAATTTCCCCATTAATTATATGCTCCCATATGTGCAAAGAAATATGCAATATTACTATGCACATTAGCAATATTACAGAGGGAGCCAGACATGAAATTCAAGATGATCCAAACTTCTCAATGCAATAATATAAGGTGCATTCTGTTGTGTACATCTGGTCAACACTGGAGTGGCTCTCCCAGAACCAAGAAACAAAAATCAAAATTGGAGTTTAGCCTAACTTCAACATTGGTCATGTATGGGGATTCACCCAATGACTGTCTTTCTACAACTATGCCTCACACTCTTAATGAGACCACTCTTTATGAAAACATGGGTTTAAGATAGTAAATGCTATAAAATATTTGGAGTCAAAATAGTTTTTTATTTTTGAGATAGTAATCAACTCAAATTAATTGGTGATACTCTGTGGGGCAAACCTACAGTTGATATGGGACACATAATTTTGAATCTCCAAAAGCTTCAAAATGAGTGGGATACTATAAGGTAGAGGATGAGGTGTAAACAAGAACAAAATTCCCTTTATTTCTAAATTTTAGTCACTTTTTCAACTAGCAAAGAAACAATCCAAGGATTGGCTTAATATATGGATATTGCTGGAATAATTGGAAAAAAGAAGATAACAGGCTTGTAAATTGAAAGTGAGAAAACAAAATGCCAAAGTGTTGCCAAAATGGAACACTGTTTATGTTTGTTCATTTGTGCATATTCAAGATGTAGAAGGGTCTCACTGTTACATATTTACTTCAGAGCACTGCCATTATAACACAATCTGCACAGCATGATATGCTCCCCACTTAAGAAACACTCCAAAACTCTAGCGACAGTACACTGACACTGTTTTGCTAGATAAATATGATTTAAAAATAAACAGATCTTTTTGTCTTCTCTGATATATCAAAAATATTTCTTTGAGACACACAACTAGTAAGTAACACATATCAGTATCCATCCTGTGACAGACTGCTAATCCTCTCAGGAGTAAATTGTCTCTTTCAGTATAATTGTTTAACTTTTTTCATCCTTAGTCATAGTTTTCCCAGAAAATATATTATCTCTGTAGATGTCACCACTCCCCAATTAGAAAAGGTAGCGGTACACAACTGGTAGGGACCTCTGTATACTTGAGACTATGACATTTGGGTCTATTGAGGAGGGAATGGATCAGATAATTCAATATAATCTGCAGTGACTAATTTTTGTCTACGGAAAACATTTTGCTTTGTGAATCATGCACTTTTGATTCATTTACAAAACCCAAACAAAACCATTTAATGATGTTTACAGTGAAAAGAAACAGTTGAAGACCAGAATATAATCACCATATTGTGTTTTCTCATCCCTAATACTTCTAGCAGTAGGGCTTCCAGCTAAGCTTGAGTCTAGCTTCTCTCAAGACATAGTCAAGCATTCTGGAGCTTCACTGAGGCTACATAGCAAGATGAACTCCTATTTCTTAATTGAAAAGGACAGGCTGTTGGCATAACATATTTGCATCAGTAAAATATTGAAAGTGACATTTATTCCCAAATCCATCTCAACACTCTGTCTTAGCTGAATTCTATTTAGGCCTTCATAATCTGGTTTATGTGTAGCACACTTTTAAATAGTGCCAAAGCATTAAAGCTGAGTTCACAAAAATAGATTCTCCTTCCTATGTGAGGATGTTACTTCTGATAGGTGTTTGAGGTGTTGTTCACAGTAGCTGAATATTTCAGCTCCCATATGCCCAATAGCATGGATTTGTGTGGTAGCTAGAGGGTTTTGGCACAGACAAAATGGGACATTTGGTACCTTGTGTATTCAGTAAAAAATACACAAACTGTGATCAGAGAACAAAGTCTCTCTCTGGGTGAAGCTAACCAGCCTGATAGAAAAATAAAACCTATCCCTGTGGTCTCTTTGGAGCTGTGTTCCATGTATCTCAACTAATCAAGTGAATTCATTCACTAAAGAAAAAAGAAGCATTTATTCGTGGTGAGAAATCATCCAGTCATCTCCTATGTGTTCAATGTATGTATTTTTCAGAATATATGTCATATCTATACCTATATCTATACCTATAACTAGATCTATATATCTTGTAAAATGGCCAAACTTTCTACTGTCTTAAAGGATCCACATGGGGAGGAGGAATAATTTGACTGGGTGTTCTGATATCTTAAAAACCTGTAGATACTGCTGAGGTTTGAAGAAAGTGCACACATTCATAAGACATTCATGAAAATAAAGTAGTGCAGTGTGCCTGCAAAAATTCTGCATTATTTGGAGCTTATTTTTGCAACGTACAACAAGCCAACCCTTACCATTATCAGGCATCTGAGATCCCATGGAGATTACACTGGTATTCAGCACATCATTGACAGCGGTATCACAATACAGGCTCCTCTGGACATCATGTTCACTGTCAGTCTGGTCACTCTCCTCATGTCCACTATCTTTCAGGCTGTTTCCTTCCAGGTCTTTGAAGGTGGAACTGCTGGGGTGAAGAAAGAATGTTAATGCATAACCACGACAGATATGATTTTTAAAACATTGTTGGTGGAAATGTAAACTAGTACAACTATTACAGAATTCAGTGGGGAGATTTATCAGAGATATTTCTAAAAGTAGAAAGTCCATTTGATCCAGCTATTCCACTTGTAGATATTTTCCTCAAGAAGTTAAAGACATCATAGTACAGTGATACATACATGCCATCATTTATAGCAGTACATTTTATAATGGCTAAATCTTAGAAGTAGCATGTTTATCCATGAACAGATGAATGGATGAAGAAAATGTATCTATACATGATGAAATACTACTCAGCCATAAAGAAAGGTAAATTTGAGACATTCTTAGGAAAATGGATATGCCCAGAAATAGCTGGCAAACAAGTAGCCTATCTAAGATCAAACTCAGGTAATTTGGAGTTTCAGAGCTTAAAACCTTAACTACTATGTATATTCCTTTCTAAACATGGTCTAGCAATAAACACTAAAAAGAAAAATGGGCAGAAACTAAAGAAATACACAAAATACGGAGGATTATCTGGGTTGGAAAACCTCACTCAGTTTAACTGAAAAAGGCAGAAGAATGAATTAAAGAAAAAGGCAGGAGCTGAGAAGAGGGAGCCTTTGTGTATGGAAAGTATGGCAGCTAATTTCAGTGTCAACTGAATCAGTCACAGGATGCCCCACTAACTAGTTCAGCATTATTTGGGGGGTTTATCTGTGAACATGTTCCTAGAACAGATTAGTATTTGAGCTTCAGACACTGAGTAAGGTGGCATCTGACTCTCCTCATTGTAGGTGGATGTCACTTAACCTACGGAAAGCTTAATTACAATAAAAATAAAGCAGAAAGTTGAGTTTTCTCCCTGCCAAATGCCTGAGTTGGGTCACCAATATTCTATTTCAATTAGTGCCCCTGATTCTTAGTCCTGCAGACCCAGATTTGCATCTATACCATTGATTCTCTGGTTCTATATCACCAACTTTTCTCCTCATCCACCTTACAGATGGCAGAGCACAGAACCTCTCAGCTTGTACAACTGCATGAATTACTACCTTCTAATTAATTTATTACTAGATATACAGAAACACAAATACCTATGGTAGCTCCTTATATCTGGAGAACTCTCACTAAGGCAGATGGTAAAATGGAAGTGAAAGCCAAACACACAAGCTTAAATATCCCATAATTTGTCTTATATGGGAAAATGAGAGTAAAACTAAAAAAAGCAAAATAAAAGGTATAAAATAAAATTAGGGAAACAGTTCAATTTGTGGGGAAGGGAATCGAGAAAAGGAGCATGGGGAAGGGAGGGAAAGATAAGGGATTTAAAGAAAAGGAATTGGGTTGTATTATGTGCACACACCAATTCCACACAAGAATTACAAACATTATGTGCCAAAAACATGTGCCAAAAGAGGAGTATCAAGAGATGGAAGGACAGGAAAGGAAGGAAAGGAAAAAGATATTTTTAAAAAAGAATGAAGATGTGTTATGTACATGTATCAACTTCCCACAAAAAATGTAAACATGACGTACTATACATATGGGGCACTAAACTAAGACTTAAAAATATTAAATAGTGACAGCCAGAAAATAAGTATCATTATAACAATGGGCATAATCATACTAAAAACATAGAAACTTTGTATTAACAGATTTATGAGTAAAATTTCCTTCCACATATTAAACCAATCCATCACAAATTGCACTAAGAATACTACCCAGGATTCCACAGCATTTCTCACAGAATTGAGGCTAATCCATATGGTACACCCATGGAGAACCCATCAGCTACTATAAAACTCTGTATGTCTTGCCTGAATCTACAACTGTGTTGCAGCATGGATCACAAGTTATGCATCTGAAATAGCTAATAGATGGTAAACCTATTCCCTAGGCAGTGAAATGGCAGCAAAGATTAATCAAGATGTATTGTTCTCTCAACCAACAAGTGTTATACTTTTTAATTAGAATAAGTCCAACAGACCTAAATTCCTCTGACAAGGGAGCCCTGTGAAGATGACATTGGAAGTTGAGTGATCTGCTCAGTGTTTTACATTCACATGCCCTGCTTTCTGAGACTTTGATAAGACTATGCAATACATATGATGAAGAGCTGTAATGTAGATTCAATAAATAAAATGTCACTCTATGTACATGGTCAACAAGATCTACATTTTTTAACACGTACCCAACCTAGATGTTGAATCCTTGCTGACATGAATATAAAAAGGAAATGATCAGAACAGCAGTAATGACAAAGCCATAATTATAAGAAAATGAAAAGTAGAATGAATCATGGACCTGTTAGGTAAATATTTTCAGAAACAATTGAAGCCAGCATGGTGGGAAGCTAAGGCAGAAGGATCACAAATGCAAGCCCAGCCTGGGAAATTTAACAATTTAGTGAGAGTGTCTCAATTTTTTTAAATAACGTACTAGTGATATAGCTCAATGAAAATGTTCTGGATTCAGGAAAAGAAAATTTTAAGGATACCTGAGCACCAACTTTGCTAAAACTAAGATTACTCAATAGGCCAGCTAACTAAGCCCCTCCAATATATGTGATACAGCTAACTCGGTTCTATATACCATCTGGGATGCACGGTCAGGAAGCCCAATTGGACACACCTGATTTATAGTATTTCATAATTTCAAGATTTGTGGTACAAAAAAAAAGATTTACAGTACAGATTCTGGGGCTTTCTGTGGATACTAATCCCACAGTTCAAATAGATTCAGTTTTGCATTTTAGAAAAACAGTGGTCTGCCTATAAGTATGCATATACCTCAGAAGAAAGGAAATGACCTACATGAATGTCTGTGGTGGTTAATTGACTCATTGTCAATTTGGGAACACTCAGCTGAAATCAGTCAGCATGGTCATGCCTCTGGCAGACCACTTTAAGAGGCTTAACAAAACAGTTGAAAAGGAGAATGTGTGAGCAGAATTTCAGCTGATCTTCCCTGGAAGAGCTGTGTCATAGCTGCTTTTCCTCAGAAGAATTTTGGCAGATTTTCTTTGGCCACTTGCTTTCTTCATTAGAGCATCAATCTTAGATGTTCAACAAGTCTGAGCTTCCAGTACAGATCCCTCAGCCTTCTGGCTGACACCTTTCAGCTTCCAGCACTGGCCCTTGCACCTTTCTGGCACAGATCCTTCTGTCTCACGATGTGGACTTACACAAGACTTTGCCATAAGCTCCAAGGCCTGGCCTGGATCCTTCAGATACCCATTGTACACATAAACATCTTTCACTCTCCTACTTCTGACTGTAGTTAGCATTGACTACTACAATATCTTAGGCTGCTCCAGTTTTATAACACATACTTATTTTTCAGCATGTATTATGTGATTTCTGAAACAAAATGAAATATGCTCTAATTTTCAACACGAAAATGTCATTTTAATCTGCAGAAGTGAAGTCTAAAATGACTGCATTTCACCAGTTGCCAAAATTTGTTGAGATATATAATAATGAGGATATAGAACAGTGTTTCTTAAGCTAGATACTACTGACATTTTGGCTACAAAACTCTGGTTATCCTGTACATGGGAAGTGTCTAGCAATATCTCTTTCCTTTACCCACTAGATAATAATAATGAACCCCCACTTAAGGGTACTAACAATTTTTCTTCAGAAAGACATTGCCATATATCCCCTAGTTCAGAACAACTATTGTAAGCTATTTAACTGAAATTTCTACAGCAAACTGTACTAGAAAAAGTACTGAACTTGGAGCCATTAGAACAAGTGAAAATCCATATTCAGCTACATTATCTATATGACTCTGGGGTTTATATTTAATGTCTCTGATTTTCAATTTCCTTATCCACAAAATGCATTTGCTCAAAGCTACTTCACAAAAGCACTCAGTAAGATATTGTATATGAAGTACCAGATATACATAAATGCTCAATGCACTATTATTCAATATGATTATTATGTATGGCAAATTATTATTACTTCTTAAAAATAATTTCACTGAGAAACAAATAGCAATGAGACAGTTTCAAAACCAATTAGTAGGACAGTTTCAATAATTAATACATTGAATATTGTTGTCTTCTTAGTGGTTATTCATAGTACAAGATGCAGATATGATATCCTGTCCACAAACACTATTAGAACAAATCTTTCTGTTCATTGAATTAAGAGAAAGTAGCTGTACATCTATCCTAACTATTTTGAATTCTTACTTATTTACAATTAAACGTTACATCCATGGTATTGTGTAGGCTTAGTAGAAGAAATGTATATGTTTTTATGTATTTTGTAAACAATAGTCAGATACACTGTCATTTTTCCAAAAACACAAAACCAGAAAAAGTTCTCCCATCAAATATGTTATCTTTCCTTTATTGAATTATGAGAACTATATAACATATATATCTTTTTGGCTTTGTTTCCCAAAGGCGGCATGGAAAATGTAATGTTTAATTGCAACATGTTACCTCCCTGGATGCCAAGAATCTCTAACTTGCTTTTCCTAATTGGTTTTAGATCTATCTTTAAAAAGTTCATTCATGCATTGTATTTGCAGCTGAATGTGATAAGCTACGTGCAAAGTGTTATGGGTTGGGGCTGGAGAGATGGCTCAGTGGTCTAAGGCACTACTTAGAACAAGCTTGGCAAAGCATCAGGGACCGCGGTTCAATCCCCCAGCACCACATGCCAGCCAGCCCCGCCCCCTGGTGGGCTGAGCTGGCCAAACACACACACACAACACACTCTCTCTCTCTCTCTCTCTCTCTCTCTCTCAAATAAATAAAAAATTAAAAAAAAATTTAAAAAAAAGTGTTATGGATTAATGAATAGAGGGATTTGTTCTAATAGTGTTCGTAAATAGGATATCATGTCTGCATCTTGTACAGCAAATAACCACTAGGAAGAATGTATGCAATGTGCTAATTATTGAAACTTTCCTACCAATTTGTTTTGAAACTGTCTCATTGCTATTTGTTTCTCAATAAAATTATGGAAAAAAACAAAGTTTTATGGGATTTTTTAGGTAAAAGGGATAGAAACAATGAACTATAAATTATTAGCTACTAGGACTTAAGGAATTTATAATGTGAGCATGTGAAGTTATGCATTCTCAGAAAGAAAAGCAAAATATATAACTACTACCTGTCAATCTTGGGATAATTAACTCCTTTAAGGATCAGTTTGCCCATATGACAAACTGCCACGTATTATTACCTTATAAGGACATACAGAGGTTTAATGAATAGGTTTGTGTAATAGTTTAACACCCACTGAGAAAGATGCTACAAATTGTAAAACAGTGTGGTAAATGGCTACTCACCAAAAGCAAATAAAATTTTATGCAAGGCATAAAAAATACTGCTCTTGCTTACTTTATTACCTGTGTACCTCTTGGGAGATGAAAAATGACTGTAAAGCAACTTTTGTGAGACAATGAATTAATTGTACCTGTTTGCAATAGTATTACAAATAAAAATGTTTTTATTTCTGCTTTGGTGGCCAATGAAAGGATAGGTTCATTTCAGAAAATCTAGAACAGGGTTCTGCAAACAAGTTATTAAGCAAGTCACTGATAAATGGGTATCATATAAATTCTAGCCTATATTTACCCTTTAGTACATTAAAACTTTTCCAAAAGAGAGAAGAATATGAAAGGTCTCATCTCTAATAGGTGACACTACACACTCAAGGAATGTCATCCAAGACTAAGAATATGAAGAAAGCAAAAGTCAGGAATGTTGTAACCATATTCAAGAAGCACCATGAATATTGTGTAGAGGTTCCTGTAACACCTGTATCACAATTACCTTGGAAGCCTGTTAGAACTGTGGGTTTTCTAGGGGTAGAGCTCTATAGACTTCTTTTATCCAATCCTTCAGGTGACAACAGTGCATATTAAAATTCACAAATTGCTAAGTTTAAAGAGAAGTTTAGCGCTAGTTTTAAATGGAAAAAATGCTGAGGCTTTCTTGAATCTTTGTTTCTGCATTCAATAAGCATGCACCATGACTTACATTATACAAAGCACTATACCAAAACCTCCAGGGCAAATTTGGTGATAAAGAAAAGAAATGTTCATGGCTTGGGAGCTGATGTTTCCTTTCCTTTCCACATTGCTTCAGTGTGTGATGCATTACCTGTTTTATTTCCTTTAAGCTACACCCTCAAGGCTTGCTTGGTACTGCTCCAAGAGCATGGCAGGAGTGAATATCAGAAAGCAGCAAAGGAAGTAGGCATAAGAAAAGAAAGCAATGCAACAGGGGCAAACTACCATGCCTGGCTTTCCTTGCTCTAAGAAAAGAGTAAGGAAATGAACATAGTAGGAGTAAAATTCATTCAGAAAAAATCCAAACTGCGTTGGCTTCTTAACCTGGAGCTCTCTGGTAAACCTCTTTGGAATGCCTATATCTTGCAAAGAACTCTCCTCAAAAAGAGCAAAAGAGATGTAATACTAGATTTTTCAGTGAAGAAAATTATGAAGAACATGCCACATACATTTTATTTTTCAGATCCACTCTTCATACCCCTCAGCATTGGTTTATGCCTATGAAAACCCCTTATGTCTGATTTCCCATTGGGATTAGCCCATGGAGAACACAGCAGGCAATTAGAAGATGAGAGCAGACATGTGCTAACTAAAGATATATCTACAGTAATGACAATGTTTTCTATTCTAACTGGTCTTCAATCCTTGCAAAATAACAGTAGAAACATGATGAAACAAGGAAATAAGATAATTGCAAAAAGTGCAATGCCACAAAACTGATGTCATGGTCACTGAGGTAGTGCAAGTTTCATCCAAAAAACTAAAACACCAAACAGTAAAAATGTTTGAAGTGATTTTAAAAAAACAAAACTAGCAAATCATGAGATTTCCAATGAGCTCAAAGAATATATAAATAAAGAGTTCAATTAATAAAAATTTCAACAAGCTCGTTGATTGAGTTAGAAGATATAATCCAAAATATGAACAGTTAAGAATTAGAGAATATCAAGCAGAAATCCCAGAAAGAAAAATTCAACAGAAAATATGGACAGCAAGCACAAGCAATCTGAAAAGAGATGGTCAAGGCCTCAAGACCAGGTTGCTGTAACAGATAATGTGAGTAGTAACATTACAAAAGCAAGATATCATGAATGCTAAATCTAAAAGCTACTAATGACTTTAAAAATCATCCAAAGAATTAAAGACATTCTGAATACCCAATGAGTCATTGAAGAAATCAAGGAAAATATTAAATAACATTGAAAATTAAAAGACAATGCCTGTAAAACACAACAGAACTTCTTGAACACAATAAAAATAATACTAAGAGGGAATCTGACTGCAATAATCCTCACCATAGCAAAACAGAAAGCTCAAATAAACAAATGAACTATGAGCCACAAGATCCTAGAAAAAGACCACATCTAAGTCCAAACAAAATTTCAAAAATAAAATCACTATGATCAGAGGATAAATTGATGAATTTAAAATTTTAAAAATATAGTTTTGACATAATAAACAAAATAAACACCTTGTAAATAGGATATCATGTCTGCATCTTGCAGCAAATAACCACTAGGAAGACAGTATGCAATGTGTTAACTATTGAAACTCTCCTACCAATTTGATATGACTTTTCTTTTTTGGCAGAACTGGGGATTGAACTCAGCCCCTTGTGCTTGCCAAGGAAGCGCTTATTCCACTGAGCCATCTCCCCAGCCCATCCAATTTGATTTGGAACTGTCTCATTGCTATTTGTTTCTCAATAAAATTATGGAAAGTAAATAAATAAATAAATACTTAGTCAAACATACCAAAAGAAAGAGAAAGAAGATTCATATCAATTCAATTTGAAATGAAGAGGATGAAATTACAAGACATCATCAAAATCCAGAAGATAGTAGCTAAAATGAAAACTGCATTTAAACATGTTGAAAAATATTGAAGAAATTAATATATACATAAAATCATACAAATTACCAAAACCAACCCAAGAAACATAACCTTTTTGAATATTCTGATAACAAGCAATGAAAGTGAAGTGACAATAGAAGCCTACAACCTAAATAAAGGCTAAGATCTAATGAATTCACTTCTCTACTCTACAAAACATTTAGGGACATTCTATTACCAATACCCCTCAGTTTCCCCAGTGAAACTGAAAGAGAAGTAATGCTTCTGAACTCATTTCTGGAAATCTGCATCATTTTGATCCCTCAACCAGACAAAGGCTCAACTAAAAAAAAGTGCAGACCAATCTCCTTAATAAAAATAGGCCTAAAATAGAACATTGGCAAATAGCATTCAACATATCATAAAAGGTTCATACAACATGATCAAATAGGTTTTACCACAGTTTTGCAAAAATAGTTCAATATATGCAAATTTAAAAATAAAATTCATCACATAAATAAGAGCAAGGACAAAATCTGCATGATCAAAGACATAGATGGAGAAAAAGGTTTGACAAAACCAACACCCTTCCATGATTTAAAAAAAAAAATCCTTTTTTTTTTTTTTTTTTTTTTTTGGCAGAACCAGAGATTGAACTCAGACCCTTGCGCTTGCCAGGGAAGTGCTTATTCTACTGAGCCATCTCCCCAGCCACCAAAAAATCTTAAAGAGAACAAGCATATAAAGACCTTACCTACATGTCATAAAAGCTATTTATGGAAAACCAACTGCTAGTATTACATTAAATGAGGAAAACCTGAGAGCTTTCCCTCTAAAATCAGGAACAAGATAAAAATACCCACTACCACCATTTCTGTTCAGTAGAAGAAAGATCTGTACTAATATTGTTTGGACAGGATATTCTGTTGCATCTGGTACTATGGATAACCGCTAAGAAGATAACAATGTACAATGTATTAATTATTGAGACTGTCCCACTAATAAGTTTTAAAACTGTCTCATTGACATTTGTTTCTCAATAAAATAAATTTTTTAAAAAATTATCTAAAGAATTGGACAAAAGAAATAAAAGGGATACATATGTATAGGAAAGAAAAAAGTTATCACTATTTGCAAAGGACATGATAACTTCAATGCTCTGAAAAATGAGAATGAAGAGGGCATAAGGAAATAGAAAGATGGCCCATGTGCCTGTATAGGCAGAACAAAAATGGCCATGTAGTGATGCAATCCCAATCAAAATACCAACAGTATTCCTCAAAGAGCTAGCGGAAAATTCTCTGAAAGTCAATATGAAACCAGAAGTGTCCTAGAATAGCAAAAGCAATCTTGAGCAAGAGTAAGGCAGATGATATTACATTGCAGTTTTAAATTATACTACAGGGGCTGGGGAGATGGCTCAGTAGGATAAGCGTTTGACTGGCAAACGCAAGGATCTGAGTTCAACCCCTGGTTCTGCAAAAAAAGAAAAAATGTATATATATATATGTATATGTATATGTATATACAAAATAGTTAGCATGGATAAACAGCTACTTTCTCTTAATTCAATGAGAAGAAAGTTTTGAACTACTAGTGTTTAGACAAGATATTATGTCTGCATCTTGTACTATGAATAAATACTATGAAGACAATATGGAATGTATTAATTATTGTAACTGTCCTAATAACCTGTTTTGAAACTGTCTCATTGTTATTTCTCAATAAAATTAATATAAAAAACAAAAAAACAAAGATACAGTGATTTAAAAAACGTGTCATGACACTGACACAAAACAGACATGTATATCAATCAACAGTACAGAATGTAAGAAGCAGAAATGTCCCCAGCCACTTTCATCTGTTTGATCTTTCACAAAAGGTTTGCTAAAAACATATGCTGGGGAAAAATAAAACAGACTCTTTAGCAAATAGTGGTGTGGAAATTCTATGTAGAAGATTCAAGCTGTGTCCATATCTCTTACTATTTACTAAAACAATATCAAAATGGATCAAAGATACACATATTAAAACAAAGAATGAACATGCTGGAAAATAAAATAGACAAAATTCTTGAACTCAGGTATAGGCAAGGACTCTCTGAACAGAACTTAAATTGCACTGAAAATAACAGCAAGAATCAGCAAATGAGTTTACATCTAATTAAAAAGCTTCTGCACAGCAAAGAAAACAAAAACATTACCTACATTATGGTAAAAATTTTCACTCACTCCTCAGATGGAGGACTACCATGTAGAATATATAAAGAACTCAAAAGCATAGAACTGGAAAATAAAAGACCCAATCAAGAAATGGTCTACAAAAATGAATAGACCTTCTCATAGGAAATTCAAATGCCCAATAGACATATGAAAAAATAGTAAACATCACAGGCCAGTAGAAAAACAAAAATTGAAAAACAACACTAAGATTTCATCTTACATCAAAAAGAGTGACAATATTAAGAAATCAAATAAGGCTGGCCAAATAGCTCAGCAGATTAAAACACCTACAAGCAGCCACACGATCTGGGGGTTCAATTCCGCAGCCTGCAGTGCTGGCCCCACCCCCGAGGCACAATGACAGCAACTGAGACTGGGAGTGGTGGCGCGTTCCTGTAATCCCACCTCTTGGGAGGCTGTAAACAGGCAGATCACTACGAGTCCGATCTAGTAGTGAGACCCTGAACAACCTGTAGAACTTTCCCTAAAATACAAAAAAAAAGGAAAAAAATCAAATAATAACAAATGTTGGCCTAGCTGTGGTGAAAAAGGAACACTTCTACATTGGCATTGTGAATGTAAACTATTACAAGCATTGTGGAAATCAGTATGGAGATTTCTCAAACAAATAAAAGTAGAAACTCTGTTTGAACTAGCTATTCTCCTTCTAGCTATTTTCCCCTAAGAGCAAAACATAACATGCTACAGAAGACATACATTCATATCAATGTTCACAGCAGTATAAACCAAAGAGGAAAACCTTGGAAGCAACCTATATGCCCAGAAAATTACAAATGGATGAAGAAAATGTCGTATTTGCTCATAATGGAATAACTATCGTTTCTGATTTTAGAGGGAATGTTTTGGCTTGCCCCGCTTAGTTTAGCACTGGCTATGGAATTGTCATAAATAGTTTATATTACTTTACAATAACATCATTCCATACCTATTTTCAATACGGGATTTAAAAAAACGAATGAAAGGGAAAAATGAAAACAAACCTTTTGTAAATGGAGAATGGAAGAAGAGTCAAAGGGAAGGGAGGCAAATAGGGAAAAATAGGAATTGAGACATATGTTATGTACAGGTACAAATTTCATACCTAGTGTGATCATTAGGTATGAAAAACATGTGCCAGTAAAAAAGCAAACAACAGTAAGAATTTTGATATTAACATGAAAATGTTCTAATAGTTTTGATATTTCTAAATAATAAAATTATGTTAGATATAATGTCAATGTTAATTTCTATATTTATAAATACATATTTATGGAGAGGAATATGATAAAATACCAAAAGTAAAAAAAATACTGCTTCCTCCATAGCAACCACAGAAGAGCAGTAGCCATGGCCTTCTGGTATCCCATGGCCGTGGCCTCAACAAGGTCCACAAGATGACTAAGAATGTGAGCAAACCGAGGTACAGCTGCCAACACGGACACCTCACCAACCACACCAAGTTCATGAGGGACATGATCCAGCAGATGTGCAACTTCGCCCCCTATGAGTGAGCGGCATGCCATGGAGCTGCTCAAGGTCTCCAAGGACAAACATGCCCTCAAATTCATCAAGAAAAGGGTGAGGACGCACATCTGCACCAGGAGGAAGTGTGAGGAGCTGAGCAACGTGCTGACTACCAGGAGGAAGGCAGCTGCCAAGAAGGACTGAGCCCCTCTAGTATAAAGCTTTGCAGAAAGTAAAAAAAAAAATACCAACACTGATTACCTTTCATTAATGTAATAACCAGTAATTATTGTCTTTTATATGTTTATGAATTTTATACAGTAAATTATACAATAAGCATACACGCATTCATTCTAAATTCCAAAAGGGCATAGTTTTCAAAAATTTAATATTTTGCATTTTATAGTAAATTGATATTAGCTGTAGATATAAACAAGCAATCTACTATACCTTTTGATTAAATGGGCTCGGCTGTTTACGTAGTTGGAGTCAAAAGAATAATTTTCAGTCTGCAATGACAAAAAGAAGATTTGTAAGGTTACACACATGATTCATAAGAAAGTGTCCTACTGAAACAAAATTTGTTTCTACTGGTCAAGAAGCAATGAATGAATCTGAAACCAAAGCTATCTAGTAGCAGTAGACTGAAGAACACATTCTATGGAACACTGAGGGTAGTGTGGTGGGAGCAGGTCACCTCTACACTGCCCAATGGCAAAGACAAAAATATTCTCTAGAATATAGCTGGCCACTGACCATGCAACAACATATGGAAAAGAGACAATATGATTCACAATCATTAGAGAAACTAATTGCTTCCCATTACCCAGCAAGTACAATTCTACATCCTTCAAATTGACTAGAAGTTCAAAAGGTATTTTTATCACTAGTAGATAATTAACATGTTAAAATATTTATTTCAAAGATATAAAAATGCAAGAAAGTCAATCCCCCACTGTGGATTTCAACTCTGCACTTCCTTTCGTTTTCAGACATTTGCTCAACACAGGTTATGCAAGAAGACCTTCATTTTATCACAGATACAAAGGCAAACAAGTATTATGCCAAAAACAAAGTGAAGGGCAATCCACAGGGGGTTCCAAAGGCTTTCATCAGCAACATGAAGTTAGCAAGCAAACCTCTGTTTCGTTTTCTGTCATTAAAATACCACTGCCAAATCTGCTTAGAGTGGACTATAGAGTAACAGCTTGACACAAGAAATTGTGCAGTACTGGTCAGACAAAAGAGATGGAGAAATAGTATATAAGCACCCAGAGGTTGCATGCACATAGCCTAAGAAAGGGTGGAAACCAGGGAAAAGTCTACATTGAAGTCAGTGTCCTGGTTAAGTGCACCTAATATTCTTCACTGAAGCTCACCTCTCTGTGTGAACTGAAAAATATCCCAATACATCTTCTCCACCCTCCTATCACCCCAGTAAAAATCCCCACCATTTCGACCATTCCTAGGGTTCTTGTGCAGTCACTTTAATTAAAGGTTCCTGGAAGAGTAAACATAATATTTACCTACTGCACAAAATAACAGATCCCTTTCAGAACACTGCTTGTCAGACTTTAAGTGAACTACGCTTTTAGATGCAGTATTTGCTTTCATAAAATTCACAGTTTGATAGAGGAGAAAATGAGACAGGTCATAGAATATAGATAGGTTAACTACTAAATGAGCACTAAACAGGCCACTGTCAAAGGTACAGATCCTTAATGTCCAGGTGGAACAGTTAGGAAGTGAGCGGGCAATGCATGAGTGGAAGAAAGGAGAAAATATTGAGTAGAAAATTAAAACCCAGCAGTGGCTGATATTGAATCATACCTGTCTATGCCCTCTCATACCCCTCATTTAAAGATAGACTGTGTATTAAATATATATTTACATTACTTTTATCTCAGTGTTCATAACCCTTTTAATTGAAATCACAACTAATTTCTGATGTTGTTGAAAGAAATAGCTTGGGAGACTAAAAATCAAAATGGTCAGGTCATTTCTAATTTGTTCTTAAGAAACTCAATGATGAGCTTCATGCAAACATAATTACAGTTGGAGGCAAACTTTAAGCTGTACTGGGAGTACAATCAAAGTATTTAGTGGAATAGGTTATTCATCACTCAAACAACAAGCATTTTTTAGTTAATTCATGATAGGAAAAATGTGATGTTGGCTATATGTGCTCTTCTTCAATATTCAACACAGTATATTATTTTAAAATACAAGTGCTATGCCAGGGATATAGCTCAGTGGCATAAGCGCCTGCCTAGCAAGCACAAGGTCCTGAGTTTGATCCCTGGTACTGTAAAAATAAATAAATAAATAAATAAGCCTCACTCAATAAAAAATAATGCTATACTGTTAAAACAGAGAATTTATTACCACTCAGAAGTTGACTTACTTCTTCATGTAACTTTGGATAAACTATTTAATTTTAGTGTACCTCAATTTTCTTCTCTCTAACATACAGATAGTAGAATGTGAATCCAAAGGATAATTGCAACTACATTTATTATAACTCACATGGAAATCCTTATCCATTGCATTCTACAGAACTTGAAGCCCAAGTTAGAACTAAGAATTTGACCTAATTTGGGCAATACAATAATAGCATATGCATGTTCCACCTTATCTTCCAAACTTACTAAATCATTTTTGCAGGAAAGGTGGTACACAGACATACTGATACAAAAAAATCTAGAGGAGATTAGCTTTGTAAGAAACATCCCTGTCATGTTTTAAACAGCCAGTTTTCAAAAGAAAATTTTACATCGCTTTGCATATGAAATGTCAAACTTTTTTGACTGTGTTTCAAATATGAAACTCTGTGAATACCTGGCCTCCAGGCATGGAACCAGTGCCACATGTTTGAGAAAAGAAGAAAAATCACAAATGTTATGTCTAGTGACTGTACCTCTTGATTCTTATGGAATAATGTATTTTCCCAGGACAATTCACATTTTCAGCAAGTGGCGAACAGCGCTTGCTTATAGTGACTGAAGTAAATTGACCTTATCCCTCCAGAACACAAATTGTATAACCCTAAGCAGATGTACCAAGCATGACCTGCTCCTTTATGTACAAGAGTGTCTTTGAACTTTATCGGCTTCCTATCATTTTCTTTATTTATTCTAAAAATGGCCCATTTTTATGGATTCTGTCCTTAAAGTATAAATTTCTCCAATCAGCACAAACATAATGGTAGAATCATCTCTGCTGTATCCTAATGCAATTAGTAGCACTAGTCTATGATACAATTTGCTGGAACCAACATTCCCTGAGTGAATCAAATTATACTCATTCACACACTACTTTTGTTTCCTTTAAAAGCAGACTCAGCTCTCCTTATGACACACCTTGATTACAGATATGAGAACAATGTATGCAAAGGAATCATTCTAATTTGATAGACTACACTCTTCTGTCCTCAATTACATTCCAAAAACTCAGCTAACTGGCCACAGATAGTCTACTGTATCATGAGTCTATGTTTACTGACATCAAGTATTTTAGTTTATTTGGTTCCAGGTGTATGCTCAAATTCAAATCATGTACACTAAAAGACTGAATTTCTTCTTGCTTCTAGTAAAGCAAAAATGAGACTCAAATCATCCTGCAAGATATAACTTATTTAATAAATAATTTTCATATATATTAGGCCAGTGGTTCTCAGCTCTAACTGCACATAAGAATTATCTTGGGAACTTTAAAAATATTGCCACTAAGGATCCCACTCCAAGATATTCTTGAGGTACAGTAACTAGCCTAAGTTGAGTGCAGGCACAGGTATTATTCATTTTAGCTCCCCAGGTAATTCTAATATACCTGCAGCATAGAGAACAAAAGTGAACAAGGAGTTGAACACAGGTTTTGCTTTGATGTGCTGTTTTCTAAGTACAATACAGTTAATTAGAAGATGAAAGTCTATCAGATAGTCTGCCATAGTTGTCTCCAAATAGGATAAAGAACCACAGAAGAAATATACTTTTCAAGAAATAACAGAAGAGGGCTGGTGAGATGGCTCAGTGGTCTAAAGCACCTACTTAGAACAAGCTTAGCAAAGCACAGGGACCGCGGTTCAGTCCCCCAGCACCACATGCCAGCCAGCCCCGCCCCCTGGTGGGCTGAGCTGGCCACACACACACACACACACACACAAATAAATAAAATTTTAAAAAAAGAAAGAAATAACAGAAGAGTTCTTTATTATTTATATGACTGTATGGCTCCTGGTTAGCCTCATTTAATCAAAACTTGCTTGACATTATTCCAATCTTATTTCTAAGTGTTTTAAAGACAAATAACATAAAACATTTGCAAGACGAAATTTTCTTTAAATGTCATTTTGATTTTACTAGGAAATGTCCCCATTTTTAGTGAGACAGCCAGGTTAACACAGAAACAAAGGAAAGAGAAGAAATTTGGTTCTGAAAAATTTAAATGTAACATTAAAAAACGGATCAAGAGCAAACCTTCATTTCCATTTTTGATATAAAATAAAAGTCACTTTTCATCTCTTAATATACTCTTCCCAAATATATCATGCAATCAGACATATTTTTCCTAAGATATCATTGATCTCCTCTGACCTAACTTTTGAACAGTTTAAATAGGAGAAAACATGGCAGAACAGAGGTGGAGCCTCATTCAGAACTACTCAGAGAAATCAAGTAAAATTTGGAGCACATACTGGATTGGTCAGGAACAAGATTAAAGACTACAGGGATGCACAATAAATGGAACAGCTAACCCCTTCCCCACAACCTGTGGTAAGAATGGCATGGGGAATTAAAAGCCTTGCATCTCAACATCCTAAGGTCCTGGGCTCTCCCCTGCCCAGGGAAGGAGCAGAAACACACCCCACAGCATCTGCCATCTCATCCTAGGAAGATGCAGACTACAGCAGAGGGGGAGTGAGGTAGCTGAACTTATGGAAGTTAGCACCACACCTGGAGACAGGAAGTAGAATTGGGATTGAGCAGCCTTGGACTACAATAGCATGAGTAGAGGATTAGACCATAGCATAGCACCTCACCTGACCCTGTAACAGACGAACTGAGAGGACAGAGACTTGTCAGTGGAAGACAAACAAGAAGGCTGAAAAAGTACCAGGAGGAGTGAAAGGTGCAGGGCCTGGAAACAGCACAGTGCTTTCTGTCTGAAAGTGGCACAGCAACTGGAAGAGAGATGCTGCCAGCAGACACAAGATAAGGTGTTGGGAGGCCGCTAAGGAACACCCAAGAAGTACTGGATATCTATATCTGGAGGCAAAATCCACCACAAATTTTACTGCAGGTTTGGCAGTGTTATCCACTAGTTTTGTTTCTTCCTTTTTTTTTTTTTTTTTTTTTTAACTGGGAATTGAACTCAGGCCCTTGTCCCTTGTGCTTGCCTGCCAGGCAAGCACTTATTATACTGAGCCATCTCCCCAGCCCCTAATCCATTTT
>NW_004524747.1:2191555-2243973 GCF_000260255.1 Octodon degus
GCAGACACAAGATAAGGTGTTGGGAGGCCGCTAAGGAACACCCAAGAAGTACTGGATATCTATATCTGGAGGCAAAATCCACCACAAATTTTACTAACGATATGGTCTTGAGATCTACCCATCTGCCAAAAGACAAATTTTTTTTTTTTTTTGTGGAACTGGGAATTGAACTCAGGCCCTTGTCCCTTGTGCTTGCCTGCCAGGCAAGCACTTATTATACTGAGCCATCTCCCCAGCCCCTAATCCATTTTTTTTTTTGCTTTCTGGTTTGTTTCCTGTTCATTTTTTAACCTATATTTTTGTTCTAATCTTTCATCTCCTTTTTCCCTTTCCTCAGTTTACTGCTGTAGACTTAGTCATATTTTCATGAGTGCATAGTCTCTCTAATTTTTCTGGCCAACTTCAATAAACCCTTGCTTACTCCCTCATTCTTTATTTTCTGCCCTCTTCTCTAGTTTCCTAAAGTTTGCATAATCATCTTTCGTCCTCCAACCTGGATTCTACCTTCTTTTCAGTGATCTCTACTCTATCCACTATCCTTTTTAAATTTCCCACCAGAGGGTAAAACCCCTCCACCAAGGGGAAACAGTTTGTGTACAAACAATTTATCAATTGTATTATGTAACTAGACTTTTTGCTTCTATGATTAAAAGTACAAAATTAATAGGTATCACAATTTGGCATTTTCTAAACTGTGTTTGATGCTACTGTCAATGCTAATTATACTATTTTATCTAGGATGTCATATGTGTGTTAATCAATTGTTCTCACTTCTGTAACAATATTGGGAAGTTCTGGGGTAATAACCTCAGCAAAAGGCAGCATCACAGGCCTGGGGACTGAGCCAAACAAATAACAATATCTCACTCTTAATTAATTGGGAAGTTCAGATCTTGGGACAGACGCAAACCAAGAACCTCCTACACAAAGAACACATGCTAAAGAACAAACTTTGCCTAAACAGGTGTTAGTATTAGTGATTAATCTACCTACTACAAAAACTTCGAAAGACAGACACAGAAAACAAAATTAAAACCTTTCAAAGAGAAAATGACAAGATACAAGAGCAAAATGCAACCTCACACCTCCAGAATACCCAGAAAAAGTTCAGGAGAGAATAAGATAGAGGAAAATTGAAGATATACACCACCTGACATTTCTGAAATAATCGCAACTTAAGTAAAGAAACAAATCCATGAAGCTATAGAGGAAATCAGATCAAAATAATTTCTAAGGTAAAAAGAAAGTTAACATTTATAAATGAACTGCTAAACAAATCTAGAGTAGAAAGAGATTAAAAAAAACATGATGATGATGATGATGATGATGATGATGATGATGATGATGATGACAGGATGATGGAAAGCGTGAATGATCAATATAAGAAAGAAATAGAATGCATATAATGGATACAAACAGATACCTAGGAAATTAAAAATTTCATTAAAAAAATAAAATTTCATTGAAAGCTGGCAAAACCACTTGAACGAAACTGAAAATAGACTTTCAGGCCTTGCGGACCACATCTCAGCTAGCAATCATGAAAGAAAAGCTCTCTTAAAAATAACAATATAATGCAAAAAAAAATAGAAGAGTAATAGGTGTCAATGAAAATCAGGAGTCAACACAAGTGACATTTTAAAAAAATCTATCAGCAGAAGCAATAGCAGAAAACATACAAGTCACATCATAATTTCTAAAAGCCTCCAAAATCTCCACCAAAACAGTTTCTAGATTTAGCAGACACTGCTGTGCCAGACACATCCCTGGGGCACATGGAGACAGCTATTGAGACTGGGTGTGGTGGCACGTTCCTGTAATCCTAGTTCTTGGGAGGCTGTAAACAGGTGGCTCACTATGAGTCCGACCTAGTAGTGAGACACTAAACACACTGTAGACCCTTCCCTTAAAAATTCACAGCCATATTCAGTTGTGTATCTGGACAAAAAGCCAGGACTCAAAAATCAGTCGCATTCCTGTACACAAATAACAGATTCACTGATTGAGGAATTAGGGAAATCACACCCTTCACTATCATTCAATAAATGAAATTCATAGGGATCAATATAAAAAAGTTAAAAATCTATATATTGAAAATTACAGTACTCTGGAAAAGGATATGGAAGAGGAATCAGAAAATGAAACTATATCCCTTGCTTATCATTAGGAAGAACCAACACAGTGAAAACTGGCCATACACCGCAAAACAGCTATACAGATTTAATGCAATCCCAATCAAAATGCCATTATTACACCTCACAGCATTAGTGAAAGCATTCTTGAAATTCATCTGGAAGCAGAAGAAACCTAGAATAGCAAAGGCAATAATAGCAAGGCAAAGGGCACCACAATCAGTAACTTGAAATTATATTATAGGGCTGGGGAGATGGCTCAGTGGAATAAGTGCTTCCCTGGCAAGCGCAAGGGTCTGAGTTCAATCCCCGGTTCCGCCAAAAAAAAAAAGAAAAAAAGAAATTATATTACAAAGCTACTATGATAAAATCAACATGGTTCTGGCAAAAACAAAATAGGCCTGAGGATCAGTAGAACAGATTAGAAGGTGCAAGAACAACTACTAACACACTCAACCACCTTATCTTTGACAAAGGGTTCAAACATATTCACTGAAAGGAAGATAGTCTCTTGAATAAATGGTGCTGGAAAACTGGTTTGCCATATGCCAAGTACTAAGATTAAACTCATGTCATGTCTATCTCTATGAAAGAAATTAAACTCAAAATTTATTAAAGACCTAAATAGTAAAACAGAAACACTAACTCTACTAGACAAGAAAATAGGTAGGGGCTGGGGAGATGGCTTAGTAGAATATGCACCTGCCTGGCAAGTGCAAGGCTCTGAGTTCAATCCCCAGTACCACCAAAAAAAAAAAAAAAGAAAATAGGTAGAGGGGCCAGGGAGATGACTCAGTAGAATAAGTGCTTGCCTGGCAAGTGCACGGGCCTGAGTTCAATCCTTGGTTCTGCAAAAAGAAAAAGAAAATAGGTAGAAATGTGGAAGATATAGATGTAGGCAGGCACTTCATAAACAAAACCCAAACTGAATGGGAAACTCTACAAAGAATAAGCAAATAAGGCCTTACACTATTGAAATGCTTTTGCACAGCAAAAGAAATCAGTCACAGAGTGAAAAGACTATCCCCACTGTGGGAAAAATTACAGCCAGCTTTCCTTCATACAAAGGAATTATATCCAAAATATGAAAAGAATTGAAAAAGAATGATACACACAAGTTCAAATGCCCAATTCAAAAATGGGCATCTCAGATGAATACGCACTTTTCAGATGAAGAAATATAAATGACAAATAAATAGATGAAAGTGTTCAACAGCATCAGTCTTTCAAGAGATTGAAATTAAAGCAACGCTGACATTCCATCTCACCCCAGAAAGAAGGGCTATCATAAAGAAGTCAGCCAGTAACAGATGCTGGAGGGGCTGTGGGCAAAAAGCAACCCTCCTTCAGGGTTGGTAACAGTGTAGCCTGGTACAACCACTATGGAAAGCAGTGTGGAGCCTCCTCAAAGAGCTAGGATTGGACATTCCATCCAAGCCACGTATTCCCCTTCTATATATTTTTCCAAAAGAACTGATAACATCATACCACGACAATAAATTGTGCACCCATATTTATAGCAGCACAATTTGTCATAGATAAACCTTGGAAACAACCCAAATGCCCATCAACTAAGGAATGGATAAAGAAAGAGTGGTATTTTCACATAATGGAGTATTATTCACCTATTAAAAATGATGGATTTGAGGCTTTTTTAGGTAAATAGTCACAACTAGAGACCATACTCTTCGGTGAAATAAATCAGACTCACATTTATAAACACTGTATTGTCTTCTTAGTGTAAGAACCTGAAAAGGTAAATGAAATCTGAAGCATACAATAAATACTTTGAAAAGGGAATGGACCTGTTCAAAAGAAAGGGATTACTGAGATGAAAAGGACAGGAGAAGGGGCCAGGGGATGGCGCAGTGGAATAAGTGCTTCCCTGGCAAACACAAATGCCTGAGTTCAATCCCTGGTTCTGAAAAAAAAAGGACAGGAGAGGGAGTGGGAGAAAGATGTATCTATGTATATTAAGATGATTTGGATAGCTGTACTGTGGATTTCCACTGATCTATGGAAAGGCGTAGTTAGTGCTTATTTTTTTTCATCTTCCTTTTACATTTCCCCGATTCTTTCTTCCTAATTTCTTTTTTTAATGTATTTGGCACAGGGTTTCACTACACAGGTCAGACTCATAGTGATCCTCCTGTTTTCAGCCTCCCCAGTTCTGGTATTACAACCCTGTGCCACTGGCTTAGAGTGCCCAGGAATGGAGTGGGCACAGCATGTGGTATGGAAATTGAACCCTGGTCCCTGAGCTTGCCTAAGTAGGTGCTTAGTCTGCTGAGCTATCTCGCTGCCCCTTTCTTCTTAATATCTTATAAAATTTTATTCTTTCTTCCAATTTTTCATGCATTTATCTGGTAATCTGAACAACTAGTTTGAAGAGAGCACTGTGCAATAGAGCAAATACTAACAAATTCATATTATTTTGTTTATTAAAATTCTGTATCATTTTTAATTTTTTGTTTTAATACTATTTTATATTGTCTTTAAAAAAATAAAATGAAACTCTGATACAAAACCTTAATCATTCTGACTTATTTATGAAATACACGGGCCAGGGAGATAGCTCAGTAGAATAAGTTCTTGCCTGGCAAGCACAAAGTCCTGAGTTCAATCCCCAGTACCACCACAAAAAAAAAGGTATTAAATGTATCACAAAATTGGCCTCTTTAAAATGAAGTATATAAAACATAATATAACCTCTTTGGGTTACTTAGAAACACCCTCCTGAAGGGCCACAAGGAAAGCCAACATTTTGACCCTAGCCTTCCAAGGTCAATTAAGACTCAAGATATATGCAATCTTGTACTGTAAGGTCATGTAACTCAGTAGTGTCTCAAATTTTCTGATCAAGGAGATTATGGGGCCAAAGAGAAAAGTGATCGATGATGTAGAATGTACCTAAGGAGAGTCACATGGAGAGAAAACATTCTCTCAGGCTTTCACAGATAGCACAGTGGCCAAGCAATGGCCGTGACTCATCCACACAGCTGACATTGACAAAGGATCTACAATATGAGGTACTGGGTCTCAGGATAAATCCTGAGGGGATTTCACTGACCTTATCAGATCCAAAAGCTACAACTCTTGTTGCATAGAACTTGCTTTATCTTGGTCTTAACCATCCAGCAAAAAAGTACAGAAAAGGAAGTATAAGAAATAAAGCCATGTTGTTATGTTGAGCTGTAGGGGACTCAGGTCAACAATTTCTGACACTGCCAGTCAAGTGGAAGACCTAATACTATTATAGATTACTGGACTCTTTTAGAATATTTTGCTGAGTTAACACACGTATAATATTCAAATGATGGAACTAAACATAAAAAGGGATATATAAATGAATGTTCATTTTGTATCTGTGTATTCAAAATGGTTAGGATAGATATATAGTTACATTCTCTTAATGAATAGAAGGATTTGTTGTAATAGTGTTTGTAAATAGGATATCATGTCTGTATCTTGTACAGCAAATAACCACTAGGAAGGCAGTATGCAATGTGTTAATTATTGAAACTGTCCTACTAATTTGATTTGAAACTGTCTCATTGCTATTTGTCTCTCAATAAAATTATGGGAAAAAATAAATTTAAAAAAAAAGAAACACTCTTCTGAGCATAGACTATTGTACCATGCAGGCTTTACCTGTACACTGAACGGTCCCAACATATTGTGCTTATTGAATTTTGTGGGGGTTTTTTTGTTTGTTTGCCTTTTGTATTTTAGGGAAGAGTCTACAGGGTGTTCAGGGTCTCACTACTAGATAGGATTGTAGTGATCCACCTGGTTACAGCCTACCAAGAGCTGGGATTATGGGCACGCACCACCATGCCCAGTCTCAATGGCCATCTCAGTGTGCCCCGGGGGTAAGGCTGGCACAGCAGGCCCAGGGATTGAACCCCCAGCCTCTGCACCTGCTTGCAGATGCTTTAATCTGCTGACCTATTTGGCCCTCTGATTGAGTTCTTGTCAGTCAATTTCAGTATCTGTCCTTTAAAATCCACTTGCTTCAAGCAAATTCTCTGTGTTGTTGCTCCTCAGTGACTTTAGCAAAACAAAAGCAGCTCTTCTTGTATTTCACATTCCATGCTTCTACTCTACTATATTTTTAGAATATATACCATTACACTTATAAGGATAGCTTAGAAAATGAGTTGATAAGCTCTGAGTAGAAAGCTGAGAAATTTACTAAAGGGGTTACTTGTAATACCATCAATATATGGACTTCTGTGAAATGTTTTGAGTTTTGTTTGCATATTTATTACCTGCTCGGGAGCCTTATTTACTTACTTTTTCTGCTCTTAGTTCATGTGTAGATATATAAGGACTTTAGTGAGATTTTTGTATGAGTAGTATGTTATTATGTTTCTATATTAATAAATCTGGCACATCAGAAGTCAAACACGTTCACTTTGTCAGGCCCCCAAGATACCAGAGACCGTCCTGCTTCAATTGTCATTTTGCATTACTTTTACAGTTCATTAACTTATGCCCTAGTCTCTTGAAGAGTGACTTGCACCTCTCTCCATACATTTGTCACCAGAAGAGACTTAAACCCTTAGGAGAAAGAGGCCTAATAAATGTAGATATCCAGGACTAGACTCTTTGCCTAGTGGCACAAATCCCCAGGTCATTAGAGCTAAATATGGTTTCAGACTCTGCAATTAAAACAGAGTGTCCTAAAACCTTAAGATTTGCATTTGAATATGAACAATCCTATCTAAGTTTCATTTGAAAAAGCTCATCAAGCAGAAAAGCATCAGATTTGAAATTTGCTATTTTTTAAATTTTTTAACTCAAATCGTTTATCAATACAAACAACATAACTGAAATTTCAAATCAGAAAAGCACAGAAAAATAATTTTAACATATTTCTTACTTTTTAACAGCTAACTTACAATAATGATAACTGTGGTTACTGATCTATGATGAAAGACCCATAACTTTCTGCAAAAGTAGTTGCTGTTTTAGATAATCAAATGGCCATCATCTCACAAATGTGTTTTTTGGAATTAACAAATGACTCTTTCCTATTTCTTATGTCTAACACGTAATAGTAAAAATATAAACTCTCTATAAAGATAAAGCCAATATGCTTCCAGCTCTAATGTATATTCAACAACCCATTCAGACAGCAACAACTGAAGTAGAAATTAGTGAAGGTTGAATAAAAGGCATCATTCCCAGTTACCATCACTAGAAAGCTCATATTTACCCTGAACTGAAAAACAAGGTAAGTAAGCTTTTACTAACATGCCAGCCCTAATTTGCACATGCATGCATGCACACAAGCACACACATACATGAACTGACATACACTTGGGCTACAGAAAGCAATGTGGTACAGTAGAAAACCTGGATTCCCTCCTTCTGGCTGTCACTGGATCACAGATTACCTTGGATAAATCACCGTCTGCCGGGGAGCATAAACTATACATTGAGTCGAGGAGATATCTAAGGCCATCCTTGTCCTGCCCTTTGAGCCAAATTGGACCGTGGAAACTCCTTGCTCTTTTTTGGGCACAGCTGGGAATCCTGGATCTAGTGACTGCTGGAGGTCTCATGAGACAAGATAAGACCTGCTGGCGATGATAAGACATCTAAGGAAATTAGTTTCCTCATTGCTCCCCTGTCTTGTCCTTGTCCTTGTCCTTGCAAGAATGTTTTATTCTTCTCGCTAACCCACCATGGTCACCAGTGCTGTTCCCAGAATCACCAAGTGCCTTTCTCCCATTGTCCTTGACATGATGTAAGCATTAAATACCAAGATTCTGGCTTCCTCTGGGTCTTTTGTTCTCTGTAAACAACTGGTCATCTTGACTCCCTGCTGTGCCCCAATTTTTATCTCTTGCTCTTTCTTTCACCTTGTGTGTAACTCTGGGTAAGAGTTTGGGAACTCACTCCAGTTGTCTCCAGAAAGTAGTTCCCTGGAAAGGATTTCTGATAACCTTTTTGTTTTTGAGACTAATTTATCCTTCCTTAAAGTGAAGATAATAACCAAATGATCTCAGTGTTTCCCTTCAAATTGCAAAGATCCAAGCCTTCTAAACAAAGTGATCATTATTCACCCATTCATTCATTCAATAAACTTGTACCAAACCCTGAGAATGAAAAAATTACATAGCCTACACACTCAAGGCATTCAGAATCTTATGTACCTCTTCCAGAAATGGTCAAAATGTCAGAAATTGACATTGCCAGTTCTGCTGATAACCCACTACTATTATGGACTATTGGACTATATTGGGTTATTTTGCACCTACAATATTTGAATAGCAATGGAACACCCATCCCTGACAAAACAAAAAAAAAGGTGGATATAAATGAAGGACCACTTTGTAGTGAAATATATGTATACAAAATAGTTAGATATACAGCTACTTTCTTAGTTCAGTGAGAAGAAAAATTTGTACTAATAGTGTCTAGACAAGATATCATGTCTGCATCTTGTATTCTGAATAACTACCATGAAGACAACAATATGCAGTGTATTAGTTATTGTAACTGGGCCGGGGAGATGGCTCAGTGGAATAAGCACTTCCCTGGCAAGTGCAAGGGCCTAAGTTCAATCCCCGATTCCACAAAAAAAATATATTGCAACAGTCCTACTAACCTGTTTTGAAACTGTCTCATTGCTATTTCTTTCTCATTAAAATTAATTTTAAAAATGTTAGAATTTAGATAAATACTTATACACACTGAGCTTGGCATATAGATATCTACTGATTTATGCATATACTTGTACATGAGCTATTGGAATACACCTTAAAAATTACACTGGCAATTTATAAAACTAGGTAGCACCATGATGACTCGATAAGAATAGATGAGTCACAAGTGAGAAGGTGAGTTTTAAATTTTTACATGTGCATACCCCATATCAGTGTGAAAAATCTCCCTTTCCAATCAAATAGATTTTAATATTCTTACAGCTTTTTGAAGAAGCTCATGTATTTGCTTTCATTTCCATTTCCACAACTGCTATCAGTTTCTTCCACTGTTCCATCACCTCCATTTGTCTTTTGCTTCGGCCAATTCTGAGAAATGCTATTTTGATGTATTGTCCTTGTTTCAGATTTTTATTACATCACTTCTCTTCTCAAGGCCTATAGTGGATCTTTCTAATTAGCATCAAATCTAATTGGAATCCTCAGTTAAACAGTCAGCTAGCACAAAGCTACTACTTTCTCAAACCTAAATTCCCTCTTTTCTAACATCCAGCCACCTCTGATCATCTCATTTTCTCAATTTATATATACAATGTACATGAAATTTTTCATTTCTTAAAGTTCTATGATTATCACATATATACTGCGTCAGTTTACCTTCAACTTGTACTGGAAACTCAATGTCCCTATACTATCTTCCATAATCCTGGGCACTCACCAATTACTCAAGTAAGGTATCAATAAATGGTAAGAGAAAAGACTGAAAGAGCTAAGAACAAGGTTGCTTATCATTTATCACCTAGTGGGCATGAAACCCTGAGTTCAATTCCTGGCACAAAGAAATGTAAAAAAGTTACCTATTATAATTAAGGTAGATGGTCAACTCTGTTATATCCAGGTTGTCCGATTTTTTCAAAAAGCATCTATCTTGCACACTGACTTTTACAGAAAAAAACCTTCATTCTCTTATCATACCCAACTATGATTTAATGAATACTCACCAGCATGAATATAACTGCCAAGAATAAAACAACATAGGGAAGTGCTTTCTGGCCATCTAACTCATCAGTCCTGCCACACTGCTAGCAATGCCAGTATAACACATGATAGTGTTTCCAAACGAGGGTAGATAAAAAAACTTGTAAGGAAATAAATGTTCACTAGAATGTACACTTCTGAGACACGGATTAATAGAGCAGTAAGTTCTTCATTTTGTGGTACAAAAAATTATGATTCCAGTGAGTTTGGGGACAAGATTATCAATAGGAAACAAAAGCTTGTCTGTGAAAGAGTTCTCCTCTTGGTAACCTTTCATCATCATTCCTGAAGTTTCACTGGCAGGCACCATTGATGTGATCAGACAACCTAGAGGTTGTAAGGTGGCCTATAAAAATGCTTTTCTATGTTCTTACATTTGTATCAAAGTTATAGTTTTAGAAAAGCAACCCAGTTGTAAATTTCACTATGAAGGCTTCCTTGGGAAGTCTAACAGCTTTCTATAGGAATCCAAACAATTCAGAAACAAATAGTCTGAAAGACAAGATGACCACTATACTATCAACCAACAAGTATAAGCTTCTGAATCAGGCCCTTGAACTTTTTTAAAGTCCTTTGTGGGAAGCTACAACTCTTGTTGCACAGGTCCTGCTTTACCTTGTTTTAACCATCCAGTAGAAAAGTATGAAGACGAAATATAGGAAGTAAAGCCATGTTGTTATGTTGAACTGTGGGGAACTCAGGTCAATAATTTCTTACACTGCCAGTTAAACAGAAGACCCAATGCTATTATGGGCTACTGGACTCTTTTAGAATATTTTGCTGAGTTTACACACCTATAATATTCAATAACGGAACTTAGAAAAAATGGGGTATACCGATGAATGTCCATTTTGTATCTGTGTATTCAAAGTGGTTGGGATAGATATATAGTTGCATTCTCTTAATGAATAGAATGATTTGTTCTAATGGTGTTTGTAAATAGGATCTCAAGTCCGCATCTTGTACAGCAATTAACCACTGAGAAGAATATATGCAGTGTTTTATTTGTTGAAACTGTATTTCCAATTTGATTTGAAACTGTCTCATTGCTATCTGTTTATCAATAAAATTTTGAAAAAATAAAGTCCTTTGTGGGTCATTCTGTATTCTAAAACAGTACATGCTAATTAAAAGAAGCTGCCTGATACTAGTTAATCCCTATTGCATATACAAATGCAAAATCAGCAAAGATTCAGGGAGTAAAAAATAGCTTAAGAGTAAATAAAATGTAGAAGTTAGTTATGTAAATCAAACTATACTATCCCACATAAACAAAATTCAACCAAAGACTAAGTAGTTATCAACCACATTCATTGGTGGAAAAAGTCATAGAACCCAATTACTATCCTAAACATGTAACTATTGACTTCTTGATGTTATTTTACATTAACTCATTGATTTTTATGCACAAATATAAAAGTGCATTAGAAGCAAGTAGCAACTGTTAGCCTCTTCTTAAACAGCCAAGAAACTAACACATAGGTCAAAAGTTACAGCCACATTAAGTACAGACTTAGGTAGAACATGATATGATAAGAATTGCAAGAAAACCCCTAAAAGTACCATTTTTGGCATTCTCTACTACTGAATTGGAAAGCAAATATAAGATAGTAACATCAGGAAGCAACCAGCTTGTTTCATGCTTATTTTTCTCAGAGTGACACTCTTGACTACTTCCATGAATGGATCAAGATAGTATATTACAGTGGTTAAATAAAGGGAATATTTTGATGCACACTAAATGGAGATAGTTTATCACACCTAGCTAATGGATTCCGTCACTTATTCGAAGGGAATCCAGTCATGAGTAGTCACTTTATTCCCTGGTCTTGGTGACTATTTCAGTCGTGCTCTAAAGGCACAGGCAACCAACCATCCGTAGAAGATGAACATAGATGACCAGTGATGATTTCTGAGGTGGCTTAATTCCCAATGGTATAATTCGATAAATGTGGCCCAGTTGACAATAAAAAAACCCATATAAGACATACCACAAGCAATGAAATTGAAAGACCCATAGTACCATTTTCCTGGACCTAGACGATCTTTGAGCTCCTCTAGTTCATAGAAGCCTTACAATTTACTACCTCAGCTTGTACAGTTTTTTTCTGCAGAATTTTATTTTATTGGTACCTCAATTCTCTGCTGCATAGCAGCTACAGAGCCCTCTCTGCCTATAGAGTACAGTTTCTGCTGAGCTAGCCTTGTCCACGGAAAAGGCTTTCAAAATATTTGGAGGGAAAGCAGCAGTTGGCCCTGTGCCTGTAGGCCTAAACAGCACCTTTAAATTCAAGTCCAACCACAATTCCATTATATTATACACCACTTAAAATCCAGTTGCCACCACAAGCTTATTTAAAAGTGAGTGTAACAGCTCTTGTCAAATCAGTCCAAATTCATTTCCCTTACATCACCTTGTTGCTCAAGCCTGTAATATGTGATCATATTTGCAAGCAAAACTGGAGTAGTATACTATCTTAGAAACAGCAAAGTGCCAGGCATGGTGGTGTATGACTGCAATTCCAGAACTCAGGAGACTGAGGCAGGAGGATTGCCATGTGCTCCAGGCCATCCTGGGCTTTGTAGTAGGTTTGAGATCAGCCTGAATGGCATTGTGAAGCAGTATCTCAATAAATAAAAACACAGAAATAGCAAATCATGGGCTTCTATATTAATGCGTCCTTATTAGATACAGTACAATAGATTACTTTCCTTGTGTGATCAATAAAATTCTCCATAGTCCTCTTTTGGTATAGATATTTTGACTACTACCATAGCAAGCAGAAGGGTAGTTGAATACAATGTGAAAAGTATAATCAAAGATATGTACATACACACAGCATCCATATGTACTTGTCATAAAATGTAAGAAAGAAAAAAAATAAATACAATAAAATATGAAAAAGATTATTTTTTAGCTTTTAGGTGCTAATTTCAAACTTAGTGTACAATTAACATTTTTCAAAATCAGGCTGCATAGTTTCTTAACATTGGCAACCCTCTAATTAGTACTATAGTTTAAATAAAGGGTAATTGATTCTGTAGAAATGATTAGATACTGAAGGAAAACTACAGTAGCCTCTGTTTTCTAGTAGAAAAAAAGAAAACAATTGCAGCTAATCCACATTGAAGGCATAATAGAGCCTACATTTCTCTAAAGCTGTTGGCTGACCTCCCAAATTTTAAGGACTTTTTATTTTATGTTAAATTAAAAGAAAGCTGAAGGGGGGGCATATTTGGGTCTAACCCATTTTTTTATAAAGAAATTAAGCAAAAGGTGAGTAGCTGACATGATAATGCTGGCAACTACACAAGAAAGCTGTACTTATACCTCACATAGTGCTTAATACTATCAGCAACTTGAAATTATCAAAGTAGTAGCAGTCTGTAACACAGTTATGCACTGTACCAATACAACAACAATTACTAACACACCTTGTGTTTATATGAAACATTTTATCACAATGATTTCTACAATACTTAACAGGCTGTTATAAAAAGGGATCATTTCCCCCCACAGCTGAAGCACAATAGCCATTCTGCACCAGTAACAATAAATATAAAAGGTTGTAGGAAAGAGAGAAATTACTAAACCTTAGTGAAACCATTAAAAATAATTATTTTTAAATGAGCAGAAAACAGATACCCATGTTGGAAACTAGTGCCGCTGGTAGCAACATTTTCTACAGAGCTCATGGCACAGAGCTGAAGAATTGTGCTTCTCATCTAGCCAGCAAGATTTCTGTGATGTGCTTAATGACTGTGCCAGAGAAGATGCCTCCTATCAATAAAAATTAATACTTGAAAATAGGCACAATATAGAGAAACATTCCACTTATTTTCCTCAAAGCCTTTTAGCCAATATGAATTAGTTAATCCTGTTGCTATTATTTTGAGCTAAATAAGTTTTATTTATTCCATTACTGGTACTGCATAGGAGGTTAAAACATTTCATGTCTACCAGAAAGAGGCATCTTGCAACTGCAGCTAGAATTTGAGACTCCTCACACTGAGCCCAGGGCTCAGTACCAGGCCACACCTCATTAGGATTCTGGAAACAGTAATGAAACTGAAGTAATTAGGACTGGCTTACTGAAGATACTATCTGGGCGAAAAAAAATTCCCTTGCCTCTTTATAACATGACAGTTGTAAGGACTGTGAACACAACTAGAGCAATTTCCTTTTGCAGGAAGATTAAGAAATAATGCAGGGGAACTCCTTACTCTTACCATCAGACTTACAGCAACAAAAAGCAAGAACAATTCCAAACTTCTGTCCAAAATGCTCTCATAAATATACAACACTGTGTCAGACAAGCATACCCATTTCAACCAGTGTGGCTAATTTCTACCTTTCTTTCCCCAAAACTTCTCAGCATCTTTCCTTCACAAGATCTTTTCTGGTAAGTTTTTCAGATAGATACAAAGATATCTTTGTCTGCATTCACTTCTATAAGTACATAACTTCCTCTAAATATGAACTAGTACACCAACTCATCCTTGTTGGCTCAACATTTTTGGGAAAATATTTCTTAATTTGCATACACATGTATATATATACACACAAAATAGATGTCAAAAGTTACCCTGATTTTTTTATAAGTCATACGATTAGGCATCCATGGAATAGTAAAATAAAAATCCCACATATTTTCCAAACACAGAGCTTTCAAAATAAAAAATGGAGAAATTTCTTATTAGCATGTGAACTTGAAAACAGAACAGAATCTCTCCAATTCCTGATATTTGTGTGTGTGTGTGTGTGAGAGAGAGAGAGAGAGAGAGAGAGAGAGAGAGAGAGAGAGAGAGAGAGAGAAAACTAGCTAAAAGAGTTTTGAAATGGCTTCCCACCATGTGGAATTATGTAAAAGCAAGATTTGAGACATTTTAAAGTGCCTTATAAACTAGTTTTATTTCATCCCATTTGCTTCCTCTGTTATGACTGAATTGTCCCTGAATATAAAAAAAAAAAAGATACACTCTCACCCTGGGGTTAAGTAAAGCACATTAGCATGCATAATTCAGGACTGTCATCTGGAAATAAGCCATTCCAAAGCAAGTGTGGTCTGTGGATAGGAAAACACAATTAAAGGGCTGGGACAGTTGCAACAGAGCCCACAGAGTTGAGAGTGCCTTGGAGTCTGACGGTGAGCCCACTCTATCATTCCTTTAGAGTCATGGGGTCTAATAGCATACATACTAGCCATAAGTAACAATTTACATTTAAAGTAACAAAAGTAAAATTAAATTAATGTTCCCGTGTCATGGTAGCAACATTTCAAGTGCTCAATAGCCACACATAACTAATGGCAATCATCATGGATGATACACATAAGCCATTTTATACATCACAGAAAATTCAACTGGACAGTGGCGCTTTAGAGGAAGATTGTCAGCCTATGACTCAATATTTTCCAGCTCTGAAGCATGACATATTTAATGACTTCAGGAAGTATAAATAGTATATGTACATTCTTCACATGACACAAGATGTAATACTTCTTATTTATCTATACTATTATCAGGCCAGGCACTTCCTAAAAATAAGAACCGTGTCTTCAGTGTTTGCATCATAAGTAGCCATCCCTGTTCCTGGCAGAGTGGGAGCTCAACTTACTTCTGTGAATTGATTAACAACAAATATTGTACTTGTCTGTGATATAAAAATATCTCATCAGTCTTTCATAAATTAAATCAGAAATGCAAAGTTTGATAGTCTTTTAAGAGACTCTTGTTAGCTTTTGACATTGCCAGGCTTATGGAAAACCCACTACTATTATGCACTACTGGACTATATTGGAATACTTTGCTGAATTCATACACCTACAATATTTGAATAGCAGTGGAATACCCTTCTCTGACAAAACTAACCAAAAACGGGGAATACAAATCAGCAACCATTTTGTATCTGTATATTCAAAATAGGATAGATATACAACTGCATTCTCTTAATTCAATGAATAGAGAGATTTGTTCTAATAGTATTTGTGGAGAGGATATCATGTCTGCATCTTGTACAATGAATAACCACTAAGACAACAATATGCAATGTATTTATTGAAACTGTGCTAGTAATTGGTTTTGAAACTATCTCATTGCTATTTGTTTCTCAATAAAATTATTTTTTAAAAAGAGACAGACTTTTGTTACTCTAAGACTTGCTTTTGTTGCAATATTTCTAAAGCATTTAGCCAGTATAAGTCAATAGCTTAAGTTAAATACAGGAATTTTATGTGTCCTCAACCTCTATTTCTATATCTTACATTCATCCAATATATCATGTATACGCCTAAAAACTCAAACCTCATGTTTACTAAGATGGCCACGTGTAATATACATCATATCGAATATAATATAATCCATCAAAACAGTGTTTTGAAATTTAACACAGTGAAAAAGTGCCTGGTAGACATATATATTAATGGCACCATTTTAAAAATTATTTTTGCAACTAGCAGCTAAAGAAATCACTTGAATGGTGAGTGTATTTTAGAGGGCTTACACCTATACGCTCTTACAATAACTATAAATCTTAAGAAGTAGTTTTAAAAGATATTTATTTCATTTAAATAAAAAAGCAAAGTTCAAGGAGTTTCTGAGTTCATATACAAATAGTCATTTTATGGAAGAATTAGCAAAAATCTAAGACTCCTGATTTTCAAACTGGGTGGCCATCTCCTCAGACAAACTTTATAGATAGCAGGAATGGAATCCCAAAGGGACAATTTATCATATTTACCTTCAATCTATAATCCCTTCTAAGTTATAACCTTCAAAAATTAAAATCTACTTTTGCACTATTAATTATTTCTTCAGATCATGATAAAGCCACGAGTTGCTTTACTGTCAAATGTACTAATTTGTAAAGTTTCTCAGAATCATTACTGCACCCTGACAATGTTATGCTATCTACTTCAGAGTTTGAAAAATTCCATTTTGGGCCCAAGGCCATTACTTAGCAGCATACCTATAGAGAAATAAAATTTAATGTGAATTAGAAGTCATCTAGGACCAGCCAAATAGCTCAGCAGATTAAAGCACCTGTGAGCAGGTGCAGGGGCCTGGGGTTCGATTCCTGGGCCTGCCGTGCCAGCCCTGCCCCCAGGGCATGCTGAGACAGTAACTAAGACTGGGCATGCTGGCTCCCAGCTCTTGGGAGGCTGTAAGCAGGAGAATTACTATGAGTGGAATCTAGTAGTGAGACCCTGTAGACCCTATAGACCCTACCCTAAAATACAGAAAAAAAAGAAGTCATCTAATTTCTGCTTGCGTCCCTTTCCATAGAATCACAAGACCAACACAAAGCAGCACAGGTAGGTGTTAGAAACCTAAGCCTAGGGGCCAGTGAGAAAGCTCAGTAGAATTAAGCACTTGCTTGGCAAGTGCAAGGGTCTGAGTTCAATCCCTGGTTCTGAAAAAAAAAGAAAAGAAAAGAAACCTAAGCCTGGGTTTAGAACTCATCTCTTCTATCATCCTGGTCATATGTAGCTTATCCCTTTCCACTTACCCAGTTCCTTCCTGCTATTTCTTCTAAGAAGTTCCAGAAAAATAAAACCTAATTCTTCAAGTCCTGTCAATTAAATTTCTTTTGGAAAGGGAAATGCTAAATTTAGTGCAAACGATTTTTGTAAATACCTTCGGTCAATATGCAACTATTAAGAAAAACAATTATTCCTAGAGATACTATAGAAAGAAGGTATCTATTTTATCCAAAGAAAGTGTCTTTAGTCAAATGACAGGGAGAATGTCAAATGGTAAAGCTCTGTGAAATACAGCATGGTTCTAATAAATGCCTTGCTTTGTTGCCATTTAAATTGTTCATCCCTAATTGCAGCCAAATTATAATATCTTCTATTAATTTTACCCACTGGAGAACGTTTGATCATGGTAAAATTATCCAGAAGGTAAATTTTCTCATCTTTACTACCTCACAAGAAACTCTCTGACATGAATCCACTGAGAGGGGCTGGAATGATGGGAAATACTGCATTCTGTGGGAAACTTGTTTTGCTCTAAATATTGCTATGCGACTAAATCGAAACCTCTGTCTGAGACTAACAACTGTGCAGGAAATGAAAAACCTGTTATGCCAACTTCCTAAAGCCACAGGTTTAAGGCTTTTTTCACCATGTTAGAGTCCAAACTAGTCATTCATATTTGGTGATCATTCAGATAGTGTTAAGGTGCTATATCAATCTTTCAAAAAGTTTTCTTGGACAAATTATGTTGTATGGGCTGGGGAGATGGCTCAGTAGAATAAGCACTTCCCTGGCAAATGTAAGGGCCTCAGTTCAATCCCTGGTTCCGCACACACACACAAAAATATATTGTAAACAAGATTATAAAAGAAGGGTTTAAACTATTTAAGAAAATAAATTCTAAGCACTTTGCAAGCAATTTACACAATAAATATGTTAATTGACCATCATTCTTATTTATTCATTAAAACACGTCCAAGGACTTCTGCTTGGCAAAACTTCCTGGTGGGAGCTTCATCAGTCTAATTACTAGTCTCTGAACTTAAAGTAGTAAAATCACATTTCTTTTCGACCTATAATTCTGAAACAAAGCAATCAGGCTCAGGATGCTGTGGTTCGATCCCCTCATCCTCAAGCCAAACCAGACCTGACCTGAAGGCATCCCAGCAGCCCCCAAAAAAATCCTTCTGCCATTTTAGGGGCTGGGGAGATGGCTCAGTGGAATAAGTGCTTCCCTGGCAAGTGCAAAGGCCTGAGTTTAATCTCTGGTTCTGAAAAAAAAATTCTGCTTGGCTTTCTCCTAAGTTCATATCAATCAGATTTGACTGTATTGTATAAAGGCTGAGCAACATGACAAAAGCATCAACCTTAGGTTGAAAGACATAAAAGTCACAGAAGATTGTGCAGAGTTAAAGATGTTGTTTTCTACGGAATATAACCAATCCTTAGTGAAAGACTATAGATGTATACCCTAAGGAGGAAGAAAAGAAAAGTTAAAAATGATCCTTCTTTGGCTTTCTACAATGGAAAAGATTTACCTCCTATTCCTTGGCTATCCTTGACTGACTGCTGCAGGGCAAAAGACAGCTAGTATAGCCTAGGGGTAAAACAATTTAAGCAATTTATTGAATACTAGTAAGTCTAGGTGCAAGCTAGCTGTTACCAATAAGGACATAAACTCTATTCTACTTCTTTTCTCAAAGACCTCACATTTCTAGAACCTGAAAGGGTTAATTGAAGATACTATATTTGGTTTTAGTTTGTGGGACCAAATATTCAACTTATGCACCTTAAAAAAGTAAAAGTTTATTTTGACTCCAAGTTTCAGAGGATGGATTCAGTATATGGTTGGCTGGGTCCAAGGCAGGAAGATCATGGCAGAAGTGTTGGTAAAGCAGAGCTGCTCAATGCATGATAGCTAGGAAGCAGAACAGAAAAAGAGTGCCACAAAAAAAGGACCAAAGGCTAGTTATACTCTCCAAGGTCCCACATCCATGACTCACAGTGATGCACATAGAAGTGTGCTTTATTAAACCCCTGGGTGGTTCTCAATCCAATCAAGTTAACAATCCAGTTTAACTGTCACAAAGAACAATTATAATACAATGTTCAAAGTACACTCATAGCAGTATCTCAAATTTTTGTGCTGCTTTAACAAACTATGACTTGGAATAACTTATAAATACTACAAATTTATCTATGACAGTTCTGGAGGACAGGACATTGAAGATCAAAGTGCCAGCAATTCTGGTGTGTAGTGATAGAAGTTCTGTTTCCAAAATGGCACATTATTGTTGCAACCTCCAAAGAGGATAAATTTGATTTTTCACATGGAAAAAAAAACCTAAGACACAAGGCATGAGCCAGTTGCTTGAGCCTTTTTATGAAGGTAGTAATACCATTCATTAGAGTAGAGTGGATTGACAACTGGTGGTCAGTTTGTAACATTCTGCTGAAATGAACCAGTTTGGTCCTAAGTGTGGGGGCCCACTGGAGGATTGCTGCTGGCAGTGTAAGAGGCAGAATTGGAGGAGAGAAGCTGTTAGTCAAGCTGTTGGGAGCTGTTGGGTCACTTTGAGGAGTTTGTCATGCCAGTTTTCCTAATGAAGTTTGTTATTCTCATCATGCATGGAAGGAGCTCAGGGAACTTGTTGCAGAGAATGTCTGCGGTTCATTTTGGGGAAGTTTTAGTTCTTATTTTGTGCATTGTTTCCTAGATGCAGAGGAGAAGATAGTGCACTGCTTGGTCTCCTAGACAAACTTTCAAGTTGCTTTCCTGATACATAGATTTAGTTGTTCTCATCTTTGGAGGAGCTCATGACCTTGTCACTGAGGAGAGCTATACTGACTTTCAGGGTAGCGCTGCTTCTAACTTTGAGCATAGCTTCCTGGCTCCCATGGAGACCCCTCAGACTGCTTGCACAGATCCTTCATGCACTGGCACAGACTTTCTAGCTTCTACCACTGACCTCTGGGCTTTCCCCACAGGAATATGTGAAACAGGCCTGCATGAGACTTTGTTGTGGGTTCTTGGCCTCCAGATAGACTCGGGGGGGGGGGGAATTGTTATAGGCTCTAGGTCTTCAGTTGGATTCACATAGGACATTACCAAGGGATCCAGGCCCTCAGCTTTGGTCAGCTTTGGTCAGGCCCTCAGGATTCTTTGGTCTTTAGTGTGTGGACAGATTTCCTGCACTCTTTTTGGATGACTATTATAAAATACTTCTATAAATTATGTGTCCTGTATATGTATTGTTTCCCTTGCAACCCCTAAACATAACAGCATTTTTGAAATATAACATGAATTCTTGCATCATGATGCCTCTCTTGCTTTGCTTTTTCTACCCAGAAACAAATTTACTATTTTTCATCTCTTCAGGTTCTATACAAATTTTAGAATGGTTTTCTGTACTTCTGTGAGAAATACTGTAGTTTTTTCATTATAATTGTAATAAATCTGTATATAAGTTTTGGATGTATGGCCATTTTGACTAAACTGCATCTGCCTAACCAGGAGCTAGGATATACCTTTCCACTTTCTAAGGCCTACTTCAGTCTCCTTTTTCAGAGTACATAGTTTTTGTTGTAGAAGGCTTTGGTCATCTGTGTAGAGGATTCTAGCACTTGCCATTTTCAAAAGATGATAATTTGACTTCTTCCTTTAACATATATTTTTTCTTTATATTTGTTGATTTGCATATGCTAAACTATCCCTGCATCACTGGGATGAAGCCTATGTGGTCAAGATGTGTAATCTTTTTGATGTTTTATTGCATTCCATTTGCTAGTATCTTGTTGAGGATTTTTGTGTCTATGTTCACTAAAGAGGTTGATCTTTAGTTATATTTTTTGGTTGTGTGCTTGTCTGGTTTTGGAATCAGGATAAGGCTGCTTCAAAATACAACTTTGGGAACACTCCTTCCTTTCAGTCCCATTATAAAATTTGAGAAGTATTTGCTTTAGAGTTTTCCTGAAGTTATTAGCAAATTCAGTGGCGAATCTATCAGGAACGGGGATTTTCTCAGTTGGTAGGACTCTATGACAGTTTCAATTTAATTTCCTGTAATTTGGATTATTGAGGCCTTTCTTCATTCCGTTTTGGGAATTCACATGTATCTAGGAACTTACCTATTTCTTCTGAGTTCTCCAATCTATTGGAGTATAGGTTCTTGAAATATTTACAAAAAAACTTTCAGGATTCAATAGTCTCAGCTGTGACTTTACCTTTCTCATTTCTGATTACCTTAATTTGTGTCTTTTATCCTCTATTTTGGCAAGATTCACTAAGGATTTTTCCAATTTGTTTATTCTTAAAAAAGCAGCTCTTCAATTTCTTGATTTTTTGTATTGTCTTTTAAGCCTAAATTTCATTAATTTCTGCTCTGACTTTTATAATTTACTTCCTTGTATTAGGTTTGGATTTGGATTGTTTTGTTCAGAACTTTGAGGTACATCCTTAGTTTATTTGCAAGCACTCTGCTTTTTTGATGTAGGGTTTCATAGCTACAAACTTCCTGATATATTATACTGACATCATCATTTGATTCTAGAAACTAATTTATTTCTTGATTTCTTCTTTGATCCTCTGAATAGTCAAGAGTGTATTTAATTTTCATGTGTTTGCATAATTTCTGTGGTTTCCTTTGCCATTGATTTCTATTTTCATTCTATTGTAATCTGATAATATGCACGGGAAAATTTTGATTCTTTTCCATTTACTTAGGCATGTTTTACAGGCTAGGACATGATCCATTTTTGACAAAGTTCTATGTGTTGTTGAGCAAACATTGTATTCTGTTTTTCTTGGGTGGATAATTTGTAGATATCTATTAAGTTCATTTGTTAGAAGGTTTAGATTTACTCTGATTTTTCTTTCTTTTATATTTTAAAGAGAAAAACAGCAATAAACAGTTTAAAAACAGGTTAGTAGCAGAGTTACAATAATTAATAAATTGTATGTTGTTATCTTCATAGTACTTCTTTCTTGATTTTCTGTCCAATTATTTTGTGTATTTCTGACAGAAGGGTATTGAAATCTCCAACTATAAATGTGGTGATGATTATCTGATATTTTATAAACAGTAGTGTTAGTTTCATGAAGTTAGTTGTGTTGGTGTTCTGTTCAACTATGTTTGTAATTGTTAACTCTTGTTAAATTGTAGCTTTATCTGATATGCAGTGACTTACCTTGCCTCTTCTGATCAGGTTTGGCTGGAAGTTCACTATATTGGAAAATAGGACAGCTGCATCTGTTTATTTTCAGATTCTTGCTACGTGGAGTACTGTCTTCTATCCTTGATTTTTTTTTTTCATCTTGAATGGATTTTTGAAGTAAATGTGTTTCTGGTATACTGCACATTGTTGGGTCTTCTTTCTTGATCCATTTGGCTAATCTGTGTCTTTTAGTTGGGGAACTGAGACTATTCAAATTGAGAGATATGATTTGAAGGCAATGCCAGAATCTTGTCATTGTAATATTTTCCTGTTGTTGATTCCTTTATTTTCCTCTTGTGCTCAAATGCTCACCCTGCTTAGTTTATCTATTCTATTAAAACTTTTGGCCATTGTTAGCTTGCCTCTTTCTAGGATATCCTTGAGAATCTTTTTAAAGTGCTGGCTTGGTGCTCATGAATTTCTTAAACTGCTTTGCCTTGTAAAGACCTTATTTCTCCATGAAATTTGAAAGGTAGTTTGGAGGATATATCAATCTGTGTTAGAAGGTGTTTCCCTTTGGGACTTAAACCATTTCATTCAAGTGAAAAAAATTAGACCCATATGTGTAAGCATCGTATTGTCTCACTAGTATAAGAAACAAACAAGTAAATAAGATTTGATATTGGGAATGGAAAACAAGCTGTTCAAAAGAAAAGACAAACTCTGATGAGAAAAAGGGAAAGGAAGAAAGAAACAATTATATTATATATACAGATATATATATATGTGTGTGTATATATACACACACATATGATAGCTATGATATACAGCTAGTTTCGCAGCTCATTAAAACAAGAAAGTTTTGTGCTAATATTGTATAGACAAGATGTCATGTCTATGTTATTCTTGTTTTGAAAATCTGTTACACATTCTTATATTTTACTCTGTTTCTGTCTTTGCTTTTGCTATTTGTTTTTACTTTTACTCTTTAAGATAAAGAGTAAAAGTCATGTCTGCATCTTGTACTATGAATAACCATACAAAGACAACAATATGCAACGTGTTAATTATTGAAACTGTCCTACTAACCGGTTTTGAAACTGTCTCATTGCTATTTGATTCTCAATAAAATTAATAAAAAATAAAAGTTTAAAAAAGATAACCTGCCTATGTCTTCTGCTCTAACTACTATGCAGACAACAATACATAATGTAATCTCTTATGCCCTATAAGATTTCTATTGAGAAGCCTGTTATAATTCTAATAGCTTTACCTTCATAAGAGATTCCTTGCTTTATTCTAGCAACTTGCATTATTTGATCCTGGTGTTAGGCTTAGGGGTTTTTACTATAATGTTCCATTGAAAGTTTCTTTTCTGATAATGGTTCGATGGAAATGTACGTCTCATTCAATTTGTATTACATTCTTTTCCCATATTTGTAATTGTTTGATATTATTTGGTGACTTTTTGCTATTATTTCTGCAAACATGGCTTTTATGCCATTGATGCTGTCTTCTGAACATCAATGTTGTTCCACAATGACATGGTGTCTAAGCCCTTTACCAGTACTAGATATTATGGAATGGAGCACATCACAATTGTACCTACGGAGTTCTTCACTTGTAAACAACCAATTACTGCTGCTCACAAAAGTAACATGACATCACAGTAAAGGTAGAATTCTGCAAAATTAACAAAACTATTATCTACTTAAAAGTAAACAAAAGAAAAAGTTAGATGAACCACATTCCACAGTTGTCTTTTTGGTTGGCTTTCATGAAAGCCAGATTCTCCTGCATGTGTTTTTTGCCTGACCTAACTTAGTGTTCTATCTCTTTGTACTATTAAGAATTTGGTAAATATACTCAGCTATTATAAAGGTTCCTAAAATCTCATTTCAAGTGGTTTCACAGTTAATATACCATAGCAAGGAAAGAATTTCTCTTACAATGAACTAAAAATAACAATGTTTCAGAGCCATAATTGGCTTGTCTTCTCGGAGTTTTTCAGGAGACAAAGTACCAGTTTCAGGCTATTAGCCTTTGGTTTGTAGGAGACTAATGTAGTATATTTTTCCATTAAAATACTTTTTCTTCACAGTTAAAAAAGAAGTGCATTTTCCTACAACTTTTCACTTTTAAAGAGTTTTTGAAAATTTGGAGCCACAAAGAAAAGACCAAAGGGGGGGAAAAATAGACACGATGATGTGAAAATCACCCATTATCTTCATTAGTGCATTCCTTCCTGTTAAGTCACTTTTCTGGCAGCTCCAAAGTTCACCACATCAAACCGTCACTGTCATGGTTTATATCTCAATGTTCCACCACACCTCTTGTACTCAGAGGTGGGGCTCTTCAAGGGTAACTGAGCCATTTGGATGCTACAGCTAACTATGATATAAGGAGATGGAAGAGGCAGATTAATGTAAGTATGACTCGAAGGGGAGGGCCTCCTTCATTGCTTCCTTCCTTTGCCTTTGCCTTATCGGTTGCCAGGACATGAGCAGCTTTCCTCAGCTCTACCCTTTTTCTGCTCTGAGATTCTGCCTTGGAGCCAGCTAACCACGGATGGTAAATGTGAGGCAAAAATAAACTTCTTCTCTTTTAAGTTGCAAGTTTTAGTCATTTTGTCCCAGTGACATGAAAGTGACTAAGACTATCAATTACTTGTTTTTGAAAGCAAACAAAGAAAAAATCTAGTGTTTGTGTGTTCATGTTTATATATAAAATTAAAGGAGATAAAAGGAAGGAGAGAGTGAGAAGAGCAGGGAGGAGAAGGGGAATAAACCAAATAAGATTTGATATGTATGTGTACCAATTCCCCAAGATGAATGCAATAATTGCTCATCATAAACATGGTAATGAAAAATTTAAAATAAAATACTGGTTGTCTTTGAGGCCAAAGTATTCTCTATGCAATTGCAGCAACACGAAATTGAAATCACAGATTCATGGAACCCTAAATATAACCAAGTCCAAATGAGACTTGATGCTTTATAATAATACAGAATCTAGTGAATCCAAATATTTAGTGTTCTATCAGTAGCACTGTGTCTAATAGAACTGGTAGTTGTGTGCTGGCCTCTATAAGTGTTAATACTTGTACCGATTTTGATCACACTTTGATGATTGCATACAATTAGCTGTGCAATCATTTCTAAATGCCTGTCTCTTGCACTATACTCTGTACTCTAAAACTGTAAGAAAAAATGTTTTTATTGTCTGTAAATATCATTCCCACGCTTCGTAAGATACATAGGTATGTAATGTAGGTAGCAATGATCCTACATGCCTTCCTGGAGAGGAAGGTCTGTGTGAAGTGCTAAGAAATAGATGTCTGGGAAGCCTGACACAACCTTCCCATTTAAATTTGATATTTTTTTCTCCAACATTCAATATTATTCAATTTTGCCTTACTTTTCTCCACAGCATTTATCTTTAAAAGGCTGTATATTACACTGATTGACTTAATTAATTTTTTAATTAACATTTATAGCTAATTCTTAATTCTTTTTTTTTCAGAACTGGGGATTGAACTCAGGCCCTTATGCTTTCCAGGGAAGTGCTTATTCTACTGAGTCATCTCCCCATCCCCTGACTTAATTATTATCTCTCTTGTCGAATAGAACGTGAACTTCATAATATTAGGAATTTTTGTCTGGTTAGTTCACAGCTGCTCCTAGAACCCTAAAAACACCCCTAGCACAAAATAAGCATTCAATACATACTTGTGAATCAAATGAATATTCTTTATGGACTAAAAACCCTTTCATTAAAATGTTAAGAATTATACATTTTTAAGGGGCCAGGGAGATGGCTCAGTAGAATAAGTGCTTCCCTGGCAAGCGCAAGGACCTGAGTTCAATCCCCGGTTCTGCCAAAAAAAGAATTATTCATCTTAAACCATTGCCCATTTTGAATTTATTAATGATGTATCAGAGATATTGGCTTAGAATATCCTCTTTCTCAGTTTTCAACATCCTAAGTTATCTCAATATGGTCCTGATGGCTGCCTTACTAAGACAAGGACATTTAGAGAACCCTACCCATCTCCATGTCCTTTATATTTGGAGCAGTATTCAAGTACAATCAAGCCGCTTCAGGCTATACATGCCCACACTGTCTTCCCCAATCAACCAACAGAATATAAAATAGAGAAGGAAGCTGCTTTTTCCTGATCATGAGACTCTAGTATGACATTAGAAGAAAGTACTTTAACCTTTTTCTAAGGTATTAACCTAATGCATTTTGCTAAAAGCTTTTTACCAGAATTGTCCGCAAACTTTAAATTTATGGGTCAACCAGAATTCTAGCCCTTGACCTAGAAGTCTCAATTGTAAAAGAGGTAGAGAAATCAGAAACAATGTGCATTTCTATTCAGTGGGAGTTCAGGTTGTTAGCAAGGCCACTGGAATTTGTAGTTCTAGGAGCCTATCACTTTGGGGGCAAATTCTGTTATAGGTGAAGGAAAAGAAGGGACTCTGGATCACAGACTTAGGTTCAATCATGCTCATGTGTGAACTTAGCAAAAAATCCATAATGGACACATGGTTTAGTTTTATAATCTGTAAACCAGGATAATAATATTCCTAGTCTTATAAGGTCATTCTGAGCATTCAATTAGCTGATAGTCTGAATCCAGAAATTGACATGTCTCCTTATTTTGTGAAAAAAAAAATCAAATGAACAAAAAGGAACAAATTAATTTGGAATCCCAAACCATAACAAAATGTCTAAGGTTTCTTTTGGGGACAATAGTATACTCTGGAAGTATGATCTAATCTGGAAAAACTGGTTTCTTCTTCTAAGAACTAGAAGCATGAAAGCAACATAATATGCTGAGATACACAGAGAATAAACTTGAACTTTATTTTTTTAAGATTATCCCCTTTTCTTTTCTTTAAGAAAAGAGCAAACCACCACCAGGCAATGTTAGATGATCCCCATGGCATTAAATTAAAAAAGATCTCCAACAAAATTAAAACTTGGAAAACCTCAGAGGGGAAAGTATACAGGTGGAAAATTCTCACAACATCCTTGAGAGAAAAAAAATAAGAACATAAAACTGATAAAATGAATAGGCTGTACAGCAAGGCAAGAAAGTTCTGGATGAGTGAAATACAAAACACATGTCTGATAAAGGTAGAAGCAAAAGGAACTGTCCCTTGGGTGATATCACAGGTGACTAAAACAAAAGCAGGAGCCTCAGGGAACTATTTAGGTCCTCTTATTAGCTACATTTTTTTCCAGTGTGGCTTGTACTTGCTAACTCAGAAACATACAAAAGTAAAAGAAGTTTCCATGAAAATAATCGTTTTTCTGAGGAAGCCCCTTTGGAGGATGAGTAGCACTCACTGATTTGAACAGTAACTTCTTCTGAAGAAAGATTCAAACTTTAGTTTAAACTTCACCTTCCCCCTTGCTAATGTTCAGGCAATACTTTGGGGGGAAGGGAGGGCCAAATAATATTTATTAATTACTGTAATTAACTCATTTCATAAGACATATTTCTCTCACTGTCATGACAACTGATTTGACTAGCATGCCAAGAATGGCTTGACTGTCCATTCAAATAAATCCCTAATAATTACCACTCTAGTTTACTGGGCTTCTGTGATAATAATAATTAGTGCTACTGTGCAAGATTTTGCACTAAAAATTTATGAACGATTCATGTTGCATAATGATTATGTGATTTACTGGCAATGTACAGAATATTTACCATTATTCTATGAAGGTGTAAGAGATTCAAGCAGCAACTGACTCTGCCAATAACATTTATAGCTAAAAATAAGCAACAGGGAGAATGTGAAATTATACTATTAAACAAGGCATGTCTAAGAAAGAGTAGGTACAATCTAACTGAAAGTTTCTCTGAACCCATAAATTATGATCACAAGTTGTGGGTTCAAAAGAAGAGAAATATGAAACATCTGAATTACTGAAGTGCAGACCTTGGTAGAAATGTCTCTGGGTACAGAAAGATGCGACAGTACATGTAGCAGTAGCTCAATGAAGGTTTGGAGACTGTTAGGGAAGAATAAAATGTGTGCCCAGATGTGCATTTTAAGCCCTATGCAATAAGCACAAACTTAAGAAAAGAAAACCTTACTGTCTACTGGTGATACCTATGGTTAAACAAATAAGTAGCACATTTTAGTTGAAGATCAACACGTCATTCTAATGAAGGTCATATAGTTCAAATACTACAAATATTAACATACTTTTGGAAGATGTGTTCTGAGTGTTAATTCAACTTTTCTGTACTAGTAAAATCTCCTTATACTACAAAAATTGGTTAAGAAATATGGATATCACACTCTGAGCTTTGGACACATGACACTTTTGAATAGATACAAAATCTGAATAGAGAGCAAAACTATCAGGCTGTCGGGGTCTCACTCACTACATAGATGAGACTCGTACTGATTCTCCTGCTTTCAGCCTCCCAAATGCTGGGATTACAGGCACACAACACCACGCCCAATCTCAATCACTGTCTCAGAACACCCCAGGGGGCAGGACTGGCATAGCATTCCGGGGATCAAACCCTGGCTGTTGCTCTCTGCCTAAGCAGGTGTTTTAGTCCGCTGAGCCATCTGACTGGCCCTATCCAGGAATTATTTTAAAGTGGCACAAAGTTTTGATCTAAAAAAAAAAAACCTGAAGCAAATCTGTGACTTTATTTCTTATATCAGCTAATTTTGCTTGCTAACTAAGTCTTTTGTTAAAGTTCTCTTTAAATCACTGACTTTTCTAGTTTCAGATTATGCTACTAATTCTGTTCACATCACATTAGAAATTTGGCATTAATGAAGCACTTTGAGTTGGCAGAAAGAGATACAAAACATTCCTTTGTTGCTTGTAAATTTCAATTTTCTTTTTAAAATTACAGAAAGTGCAATGAAGAAAGGTTCATTTATGTTTAGTAATTACTGAGATCATATAGTAAAGTACCTGGAACAATGCCTGGCACATGGTAAGTATTCAAAGAATGCAAAGCTATAGTAAGAAGACATTTGGCAACATGTATACTTTTATGAGACTTCGGATTGTGTTTGTCCCCAAGATGAGACTCATGCATTGATTCACAACCGGTGATCACTTCTGTGTTCCATGGACTATGTATCATTTTCATCCTCTCTTTTCCAGAGAAAACTAAAATTTCACAATGCTTAATGTCCAAATTAATAAAGGTAGGCCCTACACCAGGATGGTAAACCTTTGAAAGCTTTCGATGATAACAGCTCACTGTGACATGTATGCCATAGGTTTGCCACCACCTTATTTTAAGGCACATTACTCACTAGTTTACCTATGACTCTAACTGCTAAAATCATATGATTTCTCACACTATGGTAAATTCATATGAAAGCAAGACAGTAAAGATGATATGTTAGAGAACCACGCATTTTATCTTAATTGCTAATAGCTAAACTACAGTGGTGCTGAGTAGGTTTTTTTACACCATTGTGTTTATGTCTTTTCATTATACAATAAAGGGGCACCATTATAACAAACAAGCTACCTCCTAAGGTGCTATAAGCCGAACATTGAGGTGTTTCTAGGATAGGTAAAATCAAAGTTACCCTTCATGCACATAGGGCTTCATCTTATGAGCTGCTCTGCCTGGCTCAACCCCAAGGATCTATAAATTGACTAGATGACAAAGATTGTTCAGCATCCAATTTTGTAAACCCTGCAGAACCTAGCACGGGCCTTGATGCATAGGTGTTCAATTCCACACAGCTAAAGTAAACTGAATCTGTGAGCAGGTACAGCTGACTGGAGCACTAACATGTGGGGTCAGCACTTGTAAAGAGCTGTGCATCAGAAAATGTGCAAGTGAAGTGAATCTGCAAGGGTGTAATTAACAATCCGGTGACTGCTGATGGGAAGGAGAATTTGATAGTATGCCACACCAACCACAACTTAACAAGCAGCAATCCATGTAAGGGAACCTAATACTCTACATATTTTGGAGAGGAAAATCCTACTAGGCAGTGAAGTGTAAGGAAATCTAATCTACTACGAATGGAAGGCAGCCTAATAAGGTTTGATGTGATTGGAAATCCAATGTATTGTAATAGAAGGAAACCCAATACAGAGTAGAATTAAAGGCAGAATAAGCTTTGGTGATTAGCCAGACTGATCACTGGAAGTCTCTTTTGTCCTAAAAGCACAAAACCAAACAAGATAAACATACAGTCCAGGATTGCAAGTCTTTGATAAAGGGCAGAAATGATACTGACTATAAAACACTTTTCTGAACTTGTTCGTTTATACCACGCAAACCAAAGCATAGCCTGATCCCAACTCTCAGTCCTACTCCAATTGCACAGACGCCACACAACAAAGAGCAAACTGGCAGCAATACTTGCTTTGTAAGAAACAGTTGCTGTGTTAAATGTCCTTTGTGTTTGTAACATTAGTGTTTTGTTGCCACAAAACCGAAAACTGTGTCTATTGAGTTCACAAGCCAGACCATGTGGATATGCAAGATGAGAAGAGTACCCCAACTGGAAAAGCTGAAAAGCGTTTTAGTGAGGAATCATTTTTTAAAAGATCACATTAAATAAACTGTTCTTCAGTATGTGCAACTCTTTTTCAAGCTTGCTACCAGTAAGGAAATGTAGATGAAAAATTGCCTTTAGGGGTCATTAGTATTACTGATGGGGAGCCTGATGCTTTACAATGGACAGAATACGCAAAATTAAACCTTGCTTGTTGACTATGGATGGCAACCATTATGAGACTAGTTGATTATAAAGTACACTATACTTGTATTAATGTGCTAGCTTATATAGTTACTACCAGTCAAGCAATTCTTTATGACACCTGAAACGTTTGAGCAAACTAGAATAAAATTCAAGTTAAGACATCAGGAGAAGACTAATAATAGGCACAAATGAATGGGAAGTGCAAAAGTTTATGTTGAAAGACTGTACTAACCCGCATACCTCCCTACTTCTTACAGCTGGGCCTCAGATGTCTTCTCTGATTATGTCATTGATAAAAGCAAGTGTTTACTTTCATCAGCCCTGCCATGCCAGGACAATTTTGGAGGAAGCTTAAACTAGTCCTCCTCTGCCTCTCACATGTCATCCACAGAACTGTCAAAGATGTATTTGGATCACTCTCTGTGGCCAGTGATTTTGGAAGCAGATAGGTCACAGTTGGATTTTCTGACCTTGGGCAGAGTGAAGAGGGCATACACTAAAGAAGAGATAACCCTCTTTAGATTTCAGCAAGGGGCAGATTCAATAAAGAAATCAGATTAAAGAAGACGCTGCATCTCCCCCCTGGCTACATCATCTTCATTATTAGGATATGTCAGGAAGCAGTGCAGCTGCTAGCAGGACAACAGCCTGCGGAAAGCAAAGAAAAAGAAAAGCCCAGACCGTTTGCTTTGCTACCAGAAAAATGAGCCCTTTCTAGATGAGTGGCGTAGGGTACCGGAAACTCTGCGATGTCAAACACACACACACACACACACACACAAACACACACACACTTTCCTCCCACACCTAGTTTTTACCCACTTTTACAAAATAGGCAGGTAATGGTTGTCCTTCATGGGAGTATTACAAAAGCAAAAAGACTACAATGCATCCCTTCCTCTGAGGAATGCAAAGATGAGATAAAGAAAATGAAATTTTTGGCCACAGAAGTCGACTACTGCATATTTTGGTGCATCTGTGCGCCCTCTGCTGACCCAAAGGAAAAACTTCACAAGAAAAAACTTTTAGGAGAAAAAGGGGGGGAAACCTGGGCTTGAAAGTAGGAAATAGGGAAGAAGCCTCTTTTTCTTCTAGCACCAGTTGTATATGTCCAAAGGGAAAACGAAGAGGAAGAATTCCTTTTATTCCTAAAAGTTGAGAGAAGTTAAGAAAAGAATCATAAAAATTGCCTTGATTCTACTCTGATTCCATGTTTTAAATGGGAGTAGTGGGCTGGGAGATAGCTCAAGGATCTAAGTGCCTCCCTGGCAAGCTCAAGGATGTGAGTTCGATCCCTTGTATTGCATGCTATACCGGTCCCGTGCTGAGCCGCCCACTGAATCTGGGTGTGATAGTGCAAGCCTGTAATCCCAGTGCTGGGAAAGCTGAGACAGGAGGATCACTATGAGTCTGAACTGCGCAGTGACACCTTCTACAAATAAATAAATAAATAAATAAGAAATAATAAATGGGACTGGTTACACCTCACATGCCCTGCGATTACCAGCTTCATGTGCAGGATCACACATCACCTATGAACATGATGTGAGAGGAGAAACACTGACAGTAGAGGCCACTGAGCAGAGACTGAGGATGGATCTGAGCCATAAAGCTTCCACTTGAAGCTGACTGCAAGATGCTTCTTTCTGCATGTTCAAGTCAATTTTTCTCATGGCTGCTTTCCTGAAATGAACTGGATTTTTCAAAAATTCATGGTAGACTTAAGTGACCACCACCATTCTCCTACCTCAGCCTCTTTCCCCTGCTTTTAACCACTAGCTGCATTTGGATTCAATACTCCCAACACTCATATTCACCCATCTTGGGGAAAAGAATGGCTTCTTGAGCTTGGGCCAAGAATTTAATTCCAGATCCATATCTCAGCATTCACAATATCACTCCATTTCAGCTTTCAAACACCTTCCTGTCACCATAATTTTTGGCCTTGCAACTGCATACCCTTCAAAGATTAGCTCAAATATTGCTTCTCTAATCTCCCAAACTAGATGGAATTCTCCTATTTTCTTTCATAAAAATATGTACTTTTCTAGCACTGTACTGTAATTGCATATGTGTTTTTCTCTCCAGTACATGAAAGTGGGGACTAAGTCAATTTTGCTGGCCACTGTTTAATAAGTATCTAAAATAAGGTAAGCAAAGGGAGAAAAGATACAGAATTAGATAAATGAATATATTCATAACCAAAATAAACTCATCTGTGTCAAAATGATTTGCTGATGTTAACACAAGCTTAAGAAAGTGTTTAGAAACATTTCCCCTACTCTGTGTTCTCTGCTTTTACTTCTTGGTCTTCCTAAACACCAACCTATACTTAATGACTTTGAGAAGTGCTGGCAGAAATCTTACCACAACCTGCTTTCTGCTTCAATCGCCTTTAATTTTGTTTTAAAATTCCATAGCGAAAAACTTTTCCCTCCCACCACTTATCACTGGAAGTGCTTATGTTATGTTTAATTTTGCAAACCAAGTAATCCATAAAACATTATATTGATAATATAATTTCACTATATACTGAAAACAGGCTGTCAGCAGATACTGAGCCAATTAATACTGAGTTTGATGTATTTTCATTTGATCTAACAGTCATGTACGGCATTTCCAAAGTCCACTGTTCATCATCAAAAAGATTCAGACTGATTTGATCTGGCCCTTTAGGTTCTAAACAATCTTGTATTTTCTCCATTTTAAAATACTTACCTATAATGCACTTGACCAAATTGTACTCAGTAATATATAAATCTAAGCCCATTCATAAATGTTATGTTTTCAAATTTCTCTTCCTGCTACTGTGGATAAGTAATTTTACCTTGACTGCAAATGTTTAACATAGGTAAGAAAAAGCCAGGTCTTAGCTTCCTATAACTTCATATACCTGACTTAATAGTGAATACAATCCATCCACACAGAAGTTCAGACTCACAAAAGACAGCATAATTTGACAAAATGAAATACCAGGAAGATTGAGCCTCTTGTAGTCACTGAAGATAGTTTTCTCTCTCTCTCTCTCTCTCTCTCTCTCTCTCTCTCTCTCTCTCTCTCTCTCTCTCTCTTCCTGCTACTCAAGACATGGAAATTAAATCTTATTTGGGGTTAATATTTATGTGGTTTTCTGTAGAGGGCATTTTCTCCCTGTGGCTCTTTCATTGCACCAAGAGAAATTAAATCTCATAGAATATTTTAGGTAAACAGTTAAGGCTACTGAGCACAATGTATGTGATCTGCTTCCCTCTGTTACACTGTTATCAATCCCTGAAACACCTACTATCTAAATAAGAAACCAAGAACAAACTGTGGAATCTCTTCAGTGCAAGAAATAGTTTCTAAAACTACTTTAAAAGAAACTGTGCACCTGAAATGAATCATTAGATAAGCCTTGTATTTTGTGCATTTCACAATACTTAGGATGATGTAATATGGCCAATTACACACAAGCAACTAGAAAGTAGTTGTCAAAAATAGCTACAGTGCAGCTGAGGTTTTCTCTGAGTCTGTGGTTTACAGCAAAGCAACAACCTTCTCTATATACAGTGCCACTGCAAATTCAAAGGAAGTCCCTGAGCTACATTTGATTATCATTTTAAGTATGTATAGGCATAGATTATAACTCTATAAGATAGAGAAGGAAGAAGATCAACCTGTACTTAAATGAGCAGAAAAAGGTTGATAATCAACTGCTGACTGTATGGGGAAAAATATCTATTCATTTAAAAAGAGCAAACTGGTATATCAGGATGGTGTACAAAATGACTAGGAAATAGCTGCAATCAGCTACCTTTTATTGTGTTGGCAAAGATTCACTTACAATGAGAACATGTTTGCCACTGCTCACATATTCCCTTCAGGTTAAATGTTACAGTAGAGAAGCAAGCTTTAATTCTCTCCCCTTCACCAAGCCTCCTGGCCCTTACATAAGTCCTCCCAAAATACAAATTGGTTTCCAAGTGGCTAGAGTATAATTTGAGCCCCTGGTCTAGACCATTATATTTCATCCCAAAATTGAGAACAAAGTATACAATGTCCCTGAAGAAGAGGTATCAGGAGCTGGTTTTCTGGACAGACCAAGATATATCTGGGACAGAGTAGTATTTGAAACATGAGCTCAAAAGTTTCTCTCAGAGACTAGCTATTTAAAATTCACTATTAAGTCACCTACATGAAAGAAAAAAGTCAGTTGCCCTTAAATGGAACCCAGGTCCACAGAAGCAATAGGTCACAAGAGAAAAAAAGGATTGGAGCAGTATTTATTAAAGTGCAGGTCAGAGTCCTAAGATAGAGGTCCATGAAATTGCCATCTCCAGAACTTTCTACCTAATGAAGATGCCCAGCTCAGAACAACATAGGAGAAAAGTTGAAAAATCCTAGATTAGGGACTAATCTGATAGTCACCGACTTTGGAAAAATACAAGGGGATAACAGCACATAAAAGGCTCTGGGATTGTGCACAAGCACACCCCCTAACTCCGATTGGTGTGGGACCTCCTGCAAATTCACAATTCAACTAGGGATGGGAGTCATAGCAAAGAACAAGAAGCCTACAGTAGCCACTATTGAAAGAGAGTAATTGTATCACCTTTAAAGGAGTTTGTCAGCCAGCACCCTGGCCAGGTGTGTGTGTACAACTTCCTCCATCAGACAGGCCCAGTGTGGAACCCTGCAGCAGAACTCCCTGCAGAAAGGCTAGAGGCAAGACCCACCCAGTTGATTCAGGAGCAGAACATCTTGCCAGAGTAGCACAGCAGTTTCACTTCCAAGGGCTGCAGCAAGAAGAAGTGGAACACAGTAGCCAGACCCAAGCTACACTCACCTGGACAAGTTTGAACTTGGTAGATCCAGACCTGGTGCTCAGGTAATGACTGCACCAAAGGTCAGAGGGCAGTGCTATACCAAATGACAAAGAAAAGGAGCAAAATGTATTCACAAGCCCCAAGCCCACCCAGAACATATGCAGGAGACACCAGCATAGAAGAAATTGGAAATCACATACCTGAAATGTCTGAAATAATAGTGTGTGAAGTAAAGAAACAACTGCAGAAAGGTATAGAGGAAATCAGATCAGAAATAATTTCTTTTTTTGTGGGGAGGGGCAGAACCAGGGATTGAACTCAGGCCGTTGCGCTTGCCAGGGAAGCGTTTATTCTACTGAGCCATCTCCCTGGCCCCTAGAAATAATTTCTGGCGTTAAAAAAAAAAGAAATGATAACTATAATGAAAGAAGTACTAAGTACTTCTAAAAAAGACACTGATTTAAAAAATAGACGAGAATAGAAAACTGATGGCATCCTGGAATTAGCAATATAGGAAAGAAATACAATGCATAAAGCAAATTCAAAGTGATATACAGGAAACTAAAACCTCAATCACAAGCTGGCAAAACCGTTTGAATGAAAGTGAAAATACTTTCAGACCTTGAAGACACCATTACAGCTAGTGAACAGGTAAGAAAAGATCTCTTAAAAACAACTAGGATGCAGAAAAAATAATTCAACATCTGTAAGACAATGCAAAGATGAACAACGTAAGACTAATAGGCATCAATAAGAAAGAAGGAGCCAAAGCATATAGAACTACAAATAACACCAACTCAATTAAAACCACACCCAGACATGTAATAATCAAGATCGCAGAAATTCAGCACAAAAACAGTATACAAAAGCTGCTAAAGAAAAAAAACAGATCATATTTAAAGGAAAATCCATCAGAATGACAGCAGCTTTCTCTACACAAACCATCAAGTCAGGAAGAAAATGGAGCAAAGTATTTCAAGTCTTGCAAGAAAACAAATTCCAACCCAGACTGATATACCCTGCAAAACTCTTTCAAGTTTAATGCAGAAGTGAAATACTTCCATGACAAAGAACAATTAAAGAATTTCATGACAACAAAGCCAACCCTACATAGACTACTGAAAGATACTCTAGGGAGGGATCAAAATGACCACAACTCCATGAATGAGAATGGAAAGAACCCTCCAAATAGGGCAAACAATTAAACACAGGAGAAAAAGAGGTATACAGCAGCAATCTTTCAATTATTCTTTTGTACACAGCAGCAAACTATTTCCATCAGCATACTCTACAAATGGACTTCTCCTGCACCCTATGGGGCATGACTCAATCCTGGTCTACAGGGTGGACATCAAGGAAATAGCAGTAGCTCAGTCCCACAAGTGACACCTGGCCATCAGTAAGCGTCATGGACACTGTCCATGTTCACCACATACTAGAACTTTGTGCAATATCCTATCTCCAAATTGTTAGACGTGCTGGTCATATATTTGCCATTCCAGTAGTTTTGTTATGTTTTATTCCTAGTAATTCCTTATTATCATGAAAACTTTTTCTAAATTGATATTTTTTATATATTAACCTAATCAAATACTGTGTGAGTACTCTGAATTGATCACAGATTCATACATATGATACACTACATTCTGGTCTCTTAGTTGGACTCCCAACTTAATTTTAATTTTTGAGTATTATTTTGAAATATTTAACTTTGAATTAATATTTAATTAACTTTCTGAATATTGTTTAACTTTAAAATTTTTTTTACGATTTTTACTGTTTCTTTGACATACAATCTACTTATAAAACATGGTGTGATATTTTCTCCTAGTACAAGAAACTTTAAAAGTGTATTTCCATTTTCCATTGACTTTATATTAGTTCTTCCTTGTCTTTTATACACACACACACACACACACACACACACACACACACACATTTATGAAAAAATACTTATACAACCTGACATAAAATTGATTCTGTTTTGTGGAAATCTTCAGTGACCTTTTAAATGGGTTTGTCTAATATAATTATATTTTTGCATAACTACCATTTTGAGAGCTCTTTATTTTATGGTCCAGGACCATACAGCAACTTCTCTTGCTTTCTGGATTATGGTCTTTGTTATTTTCTATATGCTACATCTGGAGGTATTAGATGTATTCTGAGTTTGTGTAACTGGAAAATATTTTATTTTCAGCTGTCAAAGGTATGTTTGCTAAGCATAAAATTCAATGAGGACAGATTTTTTTTCAGTCCTTTGAATAAATAGGTTTAGTTTCTTACCCACTTCCTCTTTTTTTCTAATGTGGAATAAGATGCTATTTAATTTTGTTCTTCCATAGCTAATATTTTTTATATGTGTGTGCTGAGATGATTTTTTTCTTCATAATTAGTTTTGGAGAATTCATTTTTGTGTATCTTGGTATGATTTTATTCATATTTCTTGTGCAAAAGGTTCATTTTTCTTGGAAATGTGGTGTTATAATTTCAACTAAATTCAGAAATTTTAAATCTTTAATTATTGCCTACCCCATTCTACTTTGAGAATTCTAATTACATAAATATAAGTTTCTTGATTTTGGCACAGAGTGAACTATTATATGACTGATCTGTAAACTGTTTTTTCTTCATGCTTATTTTAGACAATTTTTGTTGTTATATTCATTTAAGTTTGTAAATAATATTTTTACAATGTGCAATCTATTATAAATCTCATGTTATATATTCATTTCAGAAATATTTTTCTAAAATTCATTCTGTCTACATCTTATATCTTTCACATTTCAATATTTGTCTATAATTTTTAATTTGCTATAAAATTATTATTGATTTTCAGTAAAGTTAATAATGAGTTAATAATGATTTCAAAAAATAAAATAAAGGAGTTTGTGAGAATAAAATTAGAAGAATATCCTGGAGTAAAGTTTATGCAATGAAAGCAAATTAAAAGTTTTCCTTAATTTCATAATTGGATTGTGTTGCCCCCTACAGTACATTGTTAGAGGTGTTATGACTCACACTACTTCCTTCTAGATACAAAGGCACATATTAAGACATCTTATTAGGCAAAGGAGATGGTGAAAAGTATATCTACTTAACACTTGCTGAAGACACTAAGTGCCAGGTGTGGAACACACACTGAATACCCCCAGCAATCTATAAGGTATGTACTATTGTTTTTGTTTTACAAATCAGGAAGCTGAATCACAGAGACAAAGTAGTTTCTCTAATGTCACCCAGCTGATTCTAACTACTAAAAGCAAAGATGTAATAAATCAAAATAGCTATCATATGAACACTCAAGTGGCAAGCCATGTCTGAAAACAAAAGAGGCTTAAGACAAAAATATAGGTACAAAAGATAAGAGCTCACAGTGTCAGGTTTATATGATTAGAAAATGTGAGGGGGAAGCTCATTGAAAATAAGTATAAAATTCCAGAATAAGATCCTTAATAAAAAATGTAAGGAAATCTATATAAATGTACTAATGTTATTAGAATGAAATGACTAAATGGGAAGATTTCTTTTTTTTACATAAAAAGTCAAGACATTGAGAGGACTGGCCAGATAGCTCAGTGAACTAAAGCTCCTGCTTAGGCAGAATGCAGCAGCCAGGGTTCAATCCCCAGCATGCCCTGCTGGCCCCGCCCCTGGGGCATGCCGACATAGTGATTGAAACTGGGCATGGTGGCATATGCCTGTAATCCCAGTGCTTGGGAGGCTGAAAACAGGTGGATCACTAAGAGTCTGATATATGTAGTAAGATCCCGTAGACCTTGTAGACCCTGTACTAAAATATATATATATATATATATATATATATATATATATATATTCAAGACATTACACACATGTCTATTCTTCCAAAATTTAACATGTTGGGGGGGAGGGGTAAAAAAAAATTTAACATGTTGGTATATCTCCAATAAAAAATCTCAACATAATAATTGTGAAAATGAATATGATTTAAAAGTTGAAAAAGCAAAACTAAGAACATTTTAAAAAGCAAAAGAATAAGCCAGGCACAGTGGCACAGGCCTGTATTGGCAGCAGCTCAGGAGGGGAGGTCAAGGTCAGCCTCAGCAACACAATAGCAGCCCATTTCAAGTAAACAAACAAAAAGCAAAGAATAAGGAGAAACTAGCCCTACTGTCCTTCAAAATCTATAAGACATTAATAATTAACTCAGTATCATAATTGTACAAGATCAGTGGAAAATATATTAATAGCCTAGAAAGTTCTTAAAACACATAAAAATTTAATATATAATATTTTAAGACATACCAGAAAGCACTGGGAAAGGAAGAAAAATAAAAAAATAGTACAAAGTAAACCAACTGACCAATTAGAAAAAATGTTTCTAAATCATTCCTTCAAATCTCATGCCAAAATAAAAGTTTAATCAGTTAACATTTTGATAAAAACTAAATTCATAGAGCATTGGGAAATGAAGTTGATACAATGTCTAATTTTTTTTGTATCAAGAATCAAACTCAAAAGCTTGTGCCTTGCACTTTCCAGGAAGGTGCTTATGTCACTAAGCTAGCTCCTCAATTTATAATCTGTAATTTAAAGGGAGTTTCATAACTTAAGCAAAAAAAGAAAGATCCCAGCTAAACAGACTGATAAATTTTCTGTGTAATGATTCCAAACAGTAAAGTAAAAAATAAACAAAGAGATTTAAAAATCATACAGTCACCTGAAAAAAGTCTTTGCCACAAATGAAACAAGGGATTTAATTTAATGTGATACTTATAGCAGGTTCTTCATTTACATATTTTTTAAATATCAATAATCAAAGTATATTTCTTGGTAATCAAAGAACTATAATTTGAAGCTAAAAGAGATACATATTTTCATCTACAAAATGAATTGTTCTTCCCACCACCACACCCCCTATTTTCTCATTTGTTCTTCTTTCAAAATACACCCATGCATATTAATTCCCTGTTCATCCATTCATATAATTTTATGTACATGTACACCAGTACACTATACATCCTTTACCCATCCTTATATAACAGAAATAATAGTACTGTGTGCCCTACATATTTTCCTGAATCTTCTTCTTTACTTAGTTAACAATATAGAGATCTTTCCATATCAATATATATAGGTCGTTGGTTTTTTTTTCAAAATTTTATTGATAAACAGCAATGAGACAGTTTCAAATCAAATCGGAAGTACAGTTTCAACAAATAACACACTGCATATATTCTTAGGTCGTTGTTTTTAACAACTTTTCTATTGCAAGACACATACATTGCTTCAAGTGTTACTGTTTCAAAAATGTCAATGAAAAATAATAATAATAATAATAATAATAATAATAATATCAAGTCTGCCTGCACGATAAATTTCCTAAAAGTGGATTAAAGGGTATTTTGACTTTGAGGGAGACTGATAAATTACCCTCCACTTGGACATTTTTCAATTGATACTCCCACCAAGAATGTATGAGAATCCCATTTACCCAGTTTTACCATATTGGCACATACTGTTCCATATTCACTCCTTCATGTCATTAATAGATATATCTGTAAAGATGCTGATCAGCACATTGAGATTATTATTTGCTGTAAGGGTTTATTGTGTATCTATAACTTCATAGCTCAATCTTCCTCATATCGGCACAGGGAAATAAGAACATCTCAGCCACAATTCTGTTCTTGGATCCTAGGCAACTGTAGTCATGGGAAGTTGAGGGTGGAGGATTTTTCAACAACAGGCATGCACGACCACACCCAATCTCAAATGCCTTTTCAGTATGCCCTGGGGTCAGAGCTAGCACAACATGCTGGGGATCGAACCCAGGTCCCTGTGTCTGCCTAAGCAGGTGCTTTAATCCACTGAGCTATTTGGCCAGCCCTTATATTCACTTTAGTGGTCACACAAATTTACAAAGTACTACTTACATATTCTCAGATGGAACACTGTTTAACCATATAAACTTTTCTAAGTCCTGGCTTAAAGTAAATGAAATATTTTAATTTCCTCACAATTATTTTCTAATACCAACAATCAAATCTTTAAAGACATACAAATGAAAAATGTACATCTTTTCTAAAAGTGTTTTATAATCAAATTTCAAACATTCTCAATATTTCTTCAAGTGAAAACTTTCACAATAAGGAATTTAGAAAAGAGACAGGGAGGGATTTCCTTAAATTTTTAAACCTTTCTTTACCTATACACATATACAAATAAATGCAATAGACAATTATTTCCATTAAATATGTCATGTTAGAACATGTGCAAACTTTTAAACTGAATCTACAATCATTTAGTTAAGTGCACACAACAGAGACATATTCTGCCTGAAGGCTCCATTTATCCAAGGGTTAGACCACAGAATAAGATAGAAGATACTTTCTGCTAGAAAGCAAATTCTTCATCCGCCATCAGGCTGATGCTGCATGGATTTCTCATGTACTAGCTACAGGGTAGGATATGGAACCTCTCTCTCTCTCTCTCTCTCTCTCTCTCTCTCTCTCTCTCTCTCTCTCTCTCTGTATTTTCACAAGAATTTTCTTTCCAAAATCTACATAGTTTTGGCATGTAACTGTGGGACCACTGAACTAAGCATTTTGCACTTAAGTAGTACTTAGTTTGTGAAAGGCTTAAAAAATATTAGAAAAGTTGCTGGTGTTTGAAGTTAAGCTGGTCAAAATTAGCTTATTAGAAAGTAATTAAATTTACCTTTCTTAAAAAGATTAACCCATTTCATTGTGTTGAAAAAAGAGGAAATGTAAATTTCTTCAAAGTTGATTTCAAACCTTTAGCATCTTAATGACTGCCAACTCATTAACTATTGCCTTTTTGTTTCAAATTGTGGGGGTTATCATGTTCAAGCTATACCTCAGAACCAAGGGTAGGTCATTAAATCAGACATTGGAGAATCTAAAAAAATCTGTGACACAAAAAAAATATTTTGCCAAAAGTCTCTATTGAGCAAACCTTGCTTCACTTTAGTAATATCAAAAATCTATATAAATATACTGATACCTGTGAACTAAGCTACTGCACTGCAGATGGTAATCTGTAATGGTCATTTCATAAAAAAAATAGTCATTTCATGCTTGGAGTGCCTGTCATTCTGGTCTTCTGAATATGGGCTGCTTGTCATGACATGCCAGTTACTGCTATGATGTCTTTTGGGTAGATGGTTGTTCAAAAAGAAGGGGGTGGTGAATGAAAGGAAGAGACAGGAAAAGGAATATTGTGGGACTGTCCTGCTTCAAGGTTGTATACGGTGAGATTTTTGGATTTATGTGTAAACATAAGAAGTATATAATTCTTTATGCCTATTTTTAAAATATATTCTAATTTTTAAATGTTTTTATCATATTCTGTAGGGACTTAAAGTTCAACATATCAATAATTAATGAAAAATACCTGTTCCATGTTATGCCTAAGATGTTTGATATGCAAACAGATAGTGAGGTTAAGCTTAACAGCCTAAGTTGTATGGTAATAACAATAAGCTTGTCTTCTGGATGATTAACATCCTAAGTTTGCAGACCAAAATTAGAGAAAAAAAGAGGGCTGCAAGGAAAGCCAACATTTTGGCCCTAGCCTTCCAAGGTCAATTAAGACTCAGGACATAATGAGAACTTGTACTGTAACGTCATGTAACTCAGTAGTGTCCAAATTTTCTGATCAAGGAGATAATGGGGCCAAAGAAGAAAGTGATCAATGATGTAGAGTGTGCCTAAGGAAAGTCACATGAAGAGAAAACATTCTCTCAGGCTTTCACAGATAGCACATTGGCCAAGCAATGGCCGTGACTCATCCACATGGCTGACACTCACAAAGGTTCTACAATCTGAGGTACGGGATCTCAGGATAAATCCTGAGGGGATTTGACTGACCTTCTCAGACCCAAAAGCTACAACTCTTGTTGCATAGGACCTGCTTTATCTTGGTCTTAACCTTCCAGCAGAAAAGTATAAAAGCAAAATACAAGAAGTAAAGCCATGCTGTTATGTTGAGCTGTAGGGGACTCAGGTCAACAATTTCTGACATTGCCAGTCAAGTGGAAGACCCAATACTATTATGGGCTACTGGACTTTTAGAATATTTTGCTGAGTTTACACACCTATAATGCTCAAATAACAGAACTTAAAAAAAGGGATACAGATGAATGTCCATTTTGTATCTGTGTATTCAAAGTGGTTAGGATAGATATATAGTTACATTCTCTTAATGAATAGAGGGATTTGTTCTAATGGTGTTTGTGAATAGGATATCATGTCCACATCTTGTACAGCAATTAACCGCTAGGAAGAATGTGTGCAATGTGTTAATTATTGAAACTGTCCTATCAATTTGAAAAAATAAATAAATAAAAAGAAATGTAAAACAATAAAAAATCTATATAAGCTTCTATTGATTTTTATTATTTTGTTTTTGTTTTGTTTTTGCTTTTTCTGGGGCTGGCGGAACTGGGAATTGAGCTCAGGCCCTTGCACTTGCCAGGCAAGCGTTGCTTATTGTACTGAGCTATCTCCCCAGCCCCGATTGCTATTATTTTTAAAACTCTCATACTAAAAATAAAACTTGTGAACAAGATATCTCACACTGACATGATATTCCACATAGAAGACCCCAAAACCTCCAACAAGACTTCTAGATTTAATAGTCAAATTCAATAGTGTAGCAGACAGAGGCAACACTCAAAAATCAATAACAACTGGATACACAAATACCAAACTCACTAAGATAGAAATTAGGGAAGCAACCCCTTTCATAATAGCATCAAGAAAAATGAAATAATTAGGAATGAATCAGTCTAATGAAGAGAGCAAAAGACATTTACATTGAAAACTATAGTACTCTGAAAATAAAGATCAAAGAGGATGTAAAAAAAAAAGAATGGAAATATATCCTTTGTTCTTTTATAGGCAGAACCAGTAGAGTGAAAATTCCTATACCTCCAAAACTTTTATACAGATTTAATACAATTTGATCAAAATACCAATAGCATACCTCAAAGAACTGGACAAAAAAAAAACCCTAAAATTCTTTTGGAACCAGAAGGGACCTAGAATATCAACAGTAGTTCTGGACAAGGAAGGGGGCATCACAAATCTGGACTTGAAATTATACTACAAAGCTACTGTGACAAAAATAAAAAGAGAAGAGAACAGAGGAGAGGAGAGGAGAGGAGAGGAGAGGAGAGGAGAGGAGAAGAGAGGAGAGGAGAAGACAGAAGAGAAGAGAAGACAAAAAAGAGAAAAGAGAAGAGAGCAAAAGAAAACAAAAGAACAGGCCCAAGTATCAATTGAACACAATAAAATATGTGGAAATATCCCAGATACACTCAGTCATTTTATCTTTGACAAAATCATCAAACTTCCCACAGTGGTAGAAAACCTTTGTAATAAATGATGCTGAGAAAACTGGCTTTCTATATGCTGAAGATTCAAACTAGATCCATGTCTTCCATTATGCACTAAACTAAAATTAAAATGGATCAAAGATCCAAATATTAAAATAGAAACAGTTAATCACCTGGAAGATAAAATAAATAAAACACTTGAAATCATAGGTGCAAGCAAAGACTGTGGATCAACAAACCCCCAATTGCACAGGAAATATTACAAAGAATCAATAGTTTGGATCTCATCATATTAAAAATGACTTCACAGTTAGAGAAAGTACCAACAGAGTGAAAAGATAGCCCACCAAATGAGGAAAAATTACCAACTCTACATCAGGCAAAGGACTAATAGCTAGAATATACAAAGAACTCAAAAAATCAAATTCTCCCCCAAATTGAAAGACTGAATCCAAAAATGGGCATCTCAAATGATGACATTTCTGAGATGAAGAAGTAAAAACACCAATTAAATATATGAAAAGTGTACATCACTCTTTATGCAAGAAATGCAAATTAAGACAACAATGAGCTTCCATCTCACTCCAAAAAGAATGACTATCATGAAGAAATCAATCAATAACATGCTGGTAAGACTGTGAGGACAAAGGAATCCTTTTCCATTCCAGTAGGAGTGTAAATTGATACAACTAATATGGAAATTCCTCAAAAAAGTAAAACTAGACATTCTATTTAACCCAGCTATTCCCCTTCTTGGTATCTTACTAAAATATTTAAAAGCATCAAACCAGAGTGATATATGCATACCCATGTTCATAGCAGCATAATTTGTAATAGCTAAATCTTAGAAACAGCTGAGCTATCCAGCAATGCATGTATGGATAAAGAAAGTTTGGTTTTTATATACAATGGAGTACTACTGTATCATAAAGGATAAATGAAATAAATATATAAGACTGCACATATGAACAAAATGTCTTAATTACTGTAATTGTCCTACTAACCTTTTTTAAAACTGTCTCTTTGCTATTTCTTTCTCAATGAAATTAATTTAAAAAGAGAACTCTGAAAAAATAATGATAATTCCACAATGTTTACCTGTGTTGAAATATCATGTAATGCTTTATAAACATATGCAACTACTATTTCTAAATAAAAATGTTTTTTAAAGGAGAAAACATTTTTCATAATATTGCTTATCATACTTTCAAGGTAAAATTTGAAATAAAGAGTTATTTTAAAGTGCGAAGCTTTATACCTATTATCACTTAAGAAAGACTTCCTAAACCAAAGAAAACTCCTATAACCTGACTGAAAAATGAAAGGAAAACTATGTGTCTGTTTCTCTTCACAACAACTTACATATCCTGCCTGTGACACTTCTTTGGCCTTTAATATTTATTCTATGAGGTGTGATAAAATATATGGTGATGTTTAAACTTTAAAAATTTATTACAGCAAAAGACACTTTGCTATTAATATCCCTCAAAATACTCCCCCCTCATTTTGAACACATTTATTCCACCATTCTGGTCATTTCCTGAGACGGTTTTGGAATCCTCTTTTGTGGTGAGATCAGATGACAAATGTTGCTGCCAAGTGCTATCCAATAGAAAGGCAGGCTAATACAAACTTTATAATATGCCCTCATCCACCTTGTTCACCAGATCTGGCACCATGAAACTTCTGGATCTTCCCAAGTCAAAATGATCACAAAATCTAAACATTTTGAATGGAGTCAGAACATTGAGGCAGCCACAGCAGCACTTCTCAGGGCCAGAATCTGTAATAAAGCAGTTAGGGACCCCAAACCAGTGTGTGTTCTGCTCTGTGGGCTGAGAGGTTCACAGAAGCTCTGCTTGCCCTGGGTCATGGTGGGAAGACCCACAGAACTTTCAGTAAAACCCCGAGCTCATCTACCAAGGGTGACAATGATTTTAGGATTAGGCCAATGCAGTGTAGCCTTAGCAAAAGTTTTGCTTCAGGGGAAAAAATAGATTTTTTATTCACCTTTGTCATATACTTACAAGAATATGTTGCTCTTTTTCCTTACCCACAGCAGTCACAACTGCTGTTCCTAGCATCACTCATTATCCTCTCTGAAAATCGTATAAGTGCTCAATAAATAGTGGCAAGCTTAGTGTCTTTGTCTTTGCCCACTCTGTGGCACTGACCTCCCAATACCACTTTGATGCACTACTAAACTGCCTCTGTCTCTAATTTCAACATTCACATTACCCCTCGTAGAAGCAGTTAAGGGTCTTGTCCAGGTCCCTGACACAGCACAAGTAAAGACACACTAAAAAGGATGGACAGCACTGATACAGAAAGTGGCAAGAATGATGTATTCTGAGAAAGTGGAAATGTTTTGAGGCAGATTAATGACAATGTTTTATTGTTACATTTTTAAAATTTAAACAACAGTTATTTATTCTATAAATAGTTGCATTTCTTTCTTTTTTTTTCCCCAGTACCAAGGATCAAACTCAGGATCTGACTTGCCCGGCAGGCGCTTATTCCCCTGAGCTCTATCCCTGGTCACTGGCCTCAGTAGGGGCATTTCTGATCTCAAACATAACGCATATTCAATGCTGAAATTTTAGTAAATTAAAAGTAGATTTAAAATGTAAAATTCACCAGGTTTGCCACAATTTAAAATAACATGCTTTGGAAATTTTCCTTCCAGTTATTTTTCTATGTGTTTATATATTCATTTTTGTAAATAATCTATATGGACTATTTTGTTTTCTGAGCTTTTTAAATTAATGCAGGACCAGGAACATGGTTCAGTGGCATAAGCACTTCCCTGGCAAGTGCAAGGACCTGAGTTCAATCCCTAGTTCCGCCAAAAAATTAATTAATTAATTAATTAATTAATGTATATTCTGAATACCTTCCTGTATCATTAAATATTCCTCAAGATATTATTTTAATACCTTTGTATTACTCAAGCATATGTATACATAATATACTTAGCCACTCACATAATGATATTTAGATAATTTCAAATTTCTTTTTTTGTGTGTGTATTTTAGGGAAGGGTCTACAGGGTGTTCAGGGTCTCCGTACTAGATCGGACTTGTAGTGATCTGCCTGTTTACAGCCTCCCAAGAGCTGGGATTACAGGTGCACGCCACCACGCCCAGTCTCAACTGCAGTAAGAAATTTCAATTTCTTACTTCTATAAACTAAACTGAGATTAACATGCTTGTACATAAATTTCTATGTAGATCTCAAATGTTTCCTTAGACAAAACTCCAGAAGTACAAATATTGCTTATTTTAGGGCTTTTAATGTGCATTGCCCAGTTGCATCTGGAAAGTGTATATGAATTCCGTCAATTACAATCTACAAAGCAGTGTATCATAATCATGCCCTTATCTTGCACTGAATATTTTTTAAACTTTGCTAATTTGATAAATTAAAAATGCATCTTGTATATAAAAGTATAGTCTATGATTCCCTTGACATGAGGTAATAGATTGGTGAAGACACAGTTGTACAGATTTGTAAGTTCTGTTTTACACAACTCTGCATTGCTTGACTTTTTAGTAATAAGTATGCATAGGTTTTATAATTAAAAATTGATAATGGCATTCTATTGCCATTATTTGGTGGCCAATATTGAAATATTTTTGTCTCTACAGACCATTTATGTTTCTCTGTGGATTAATCTATTTATATTCATTTTATATTTTTATATTATGGTTATTTGTGCTTGTATAGACTTATGAGAATTCTTCATATGTAAAGATGTTGGTTAAATATCTGCTTATCTGAAATGTATTCCCTGGTCTTCCTAAAGCAATACTCATTCCTGATAGATAATTCATACTTCATCTTTTCTAATTTTCCCATATTATCATCTAATATTTTATATATTTATTTATCATTCGCCTCTGCCAATAAAAAATGTAAATACTGAAAAACAGGGACTTTGTTTTATTCATTATTGTATCCCCAGGACCTTGTGTAGCAATTACCACATAGTAAGCACTCAATAAACATTTGTAGAATTAATTTATACATTAATAAACATAGGTTCCTCATAGAGTGTGAGTAGTGGAGTAGTTGCCAAGGGTTGCAGATGAACAAAATGGGGAGTTAGTTAGTCCTCAAGATCCTGCTTCCCTTTTACTTGTATTATACCCTTCTATTTCTATCTCTTCTTTTGAGTTCTTATACTAGGGAAACTATATGATATTTGCACATGTGTATCTGGTTTATTTCACTTATGAGTATACGTTCAAGTGGCATCCACTTCAATAAAATGGCTTCGAATTTATCATTTTTAAGAGCTGAATAATACTCCATTGTGTAAAAATAACACATCTTTTTACTGGTGAATGAACATAAGGTTTCACTTATACAAGACAAATTCAGAGGATCTAATATTCAACATAGTGATTATAGTCAATAATGCTCTTTTTATTGTTGAAATTTATGAAAAATACAGCTCTCACCATTTAGAAAATGGCCACTATATGTGGTGTTGAAAACATCCTAATGAGCTTGACTGTTGCGATATATATATATCAAAACAGCAACTTGTACAGTTTACATATATACAACTCTATTTGCCAAATAACCCAAATAAAGCCAAAAGTCCCAAATTAATAGACTTTATTGTTGGCTGTTTAAATTTAACATAGTTCCACATCTTATTTTTTTAATTTAGTCTCATATTTTAGAATATACAAGCATTAGTAAGTTTTATGTAGTCAAATTTATTGGCATATTTCTTTGTATTCTCTTGTACTGCTTTTTATATTTCTGAAGTCCTTGCTAATTTCAAAATTTGATGGATATTTGTTTTCTGCTAATAATTTTATCAAGTTTTCATCTTTAGTTATTTAAACCAGGCAGAATTTATTTGTCACATAATGGAAAATAAGTTTTTCTACTTGTAAACAATTACATGGAACCACTGGTTAAGTACAACTTTCCTTCCACTATTGATATAAAGAAAATATACTTAACCTTCCATCTCATTTCCTCCAAGAAAATGTAAGATATGAGAGTAGGTACTACTTATAGTTCACTATATTTCTCAGGCCTGAGTACATGTGTGCTCCATAAGTAATGATCTATCAACACCTGCTGAATGGTTCAAGGCATGGATATTTCCAACGCAATGTAATTTTCTGAAAAGAGTCTGACTACTGAGTAGTAGAGCTATTCTTATTTTTACTTAAAACTTATTTTCTTTCCCATAATTTTATTGAGAAACAAATAGCAATGAGATACTTTCAAACCAAATTGGTAGGACAGTTTCAATAATTCACACATTGCATACATTCTTTCTAGTGGTTAATTGCTATACAAGTTGCGGACATGATATCCTATTTACAAACACCATTAGAACAAATCCCTCTATTCATTAAGAGAATGTAACTGTATATCTATCTGAACCACTTTGAATACACAGATACAAAATGGACATTCATCTGTATCCCCTTTCTTCGTTAAGTTCCATTATTTGAATATTATAGGTGCGTAAACTCAACAAAATATTCTAAGAGTCCAGTAGCACATAATAGTATTGGGTCTTCCGCTTGACTGGTAATGTCAGAAATTGTTGACCTGAGTCCCCTACAGCTCAGCATAACAGCATGGCTTTACTTCTTATGTTTCACTTTTATACTTTTCTGCTGGATGGTTAAAACCAAGGTAAAGCAGGACCTATGCAACAAGAGTTGTAGCTTTTGGGTCTGATAAGGTCAGTGAAATCCCCTCAGAATTTATCCTGAGATCCTGTACCTCAGATTGTAGAACCTGTGTCAGTGTCAGCCATGTGGATGAATCACGGCCATTGCTTGGCCAATGTGCTCCCTGTGAAAGCCTGAGAGAATGTTTTCTCTCCATGTGACTCTCCTTAGGCACACTCTACATCATCGATCACTTTCCTCTTTGGCCCCATAATCTCCTTGATCAGAAAATTTGGGACACTGCCGAGTTACATGACGTTACAGTACAAGTTCTCATTATGTCCTGAGTCTTAATTAACCTTGGAAGGCTAGGGCCAAAATGTTGGCTTTCATTGTGGCCCTCCTTTTTCTCTAATTTTGATCTGCAAACTTAGGTTGTTAACCATCCAGAAGACAAGATTATTGTTATTACCATACAACCTAGGCTGTTAAGCTTAACCTCACTATCTGTCTGACTGAATATATGATTAGATTTCTGGACTTATGTGGAAACATAAGAATTACATAATTCTTTATGCCTATTTTTAAAATATATTTTAATTTTTTAAATGTTTTTTCATCATATTCTGTAGGGACTTAATACTTAATGAAAAATACCTGTTCCATGTTATGCCTAAGGTGTTTGTAATTTTCTTTTTATTTGAGTCCTTGTTAAAAGAGAAAATTTCAGAGCAAAGAAAAAAATCCTTATTGTGGTATACAATGTCACATTTGAATATGTGTTTTTCTCAGTTAATATAAAACAAAAAGGATAACTAATAATGTTTCTATTTTTACTGTTGTTCAGAATGCTTTGAATCAACACATGCTTTTATTTTTTTATTTTTTCCCTAATTTCATTGAGAAACAAATAGCAATGAGACAGTTTTAAACCAAATTGGTAGGACAGATTTAATAATTAATGTATTACATACATTCTTCCTAGTGGTTAATTGCTGTACAAGATGCGGACATGACATCCTATTTACAGACACTATTAGAACAAATCCCTCTATTCATTGAGAGAATGTAACTATATATGTATCCTAACCACTTTGAATACACAGATACAAAATGAACATTCATCTGTATACCCTTTTCTTATTTAATTCTGTTATTTAAATATTATAGGTGTGTTAACTCAGCAAAATATTCTAAAAGAGTCCAGTAGTCCATAATAGTATTGGGTCTTCCGCTTGACTGGCAATGTCAGAAATTGCTGACCTGAGTCCCCTACAGCTCAACATAACAGCATGGCTTTACTTGTTATATTTCGTTTTTATACTTTTCTGCTGGGTGGCCAAGACCAAGGTAAAGCAGGACCTATGCAACAAGAATTATAGCTTTTGGGTCTGATAAGGTCAGTGAAATCCCCTCAAGATTTATC
>NW_004524747.1:2244073-2285444 GCF_000260255.1 Octodon degus
TCCATAATAGTATTGGGTCTTCCGCTTGACTGGCAATGTCAGAAATTGTTGACCTGAGTCCCCTACAGCTCAACATAACACCATGGCTTTACTTCTTATACTTTGTTTTTATACTTTTCTGCTGAGTGGTTAAGACGAAGGTAAAGCAGGACCTATGCAACAAGAGTTGTAGCTTTGGGGTCTGATAAGGTCAGTGTATTCTCTAAGTCTGTAAACAAGCCACCGTAGAGGGGCAGGTTTTACCTTGAATAAATGAACACCCTCTAAGGGTAGAGCACACTAATCGCTATAGAGTTAAGCTCATGAGTACCAAATGATACTTAATACACATGGGGTAGTGTACAAAAGGAATTGCATAAAGATGATCCAGCCCTCTAGAAACTGTAGAATATTATTTTTTTCAAGTTTTCACCTTTGTTTAAATCAAATTCAAAAAGATATTAAAATTCAATCCTAAGTTTTTTTCCCAGAGCTTCCCAAGGTTGTACTCATTGGCTTTTCTTCCCTTGAAGTAGCAAATGTCTCCCTGAAAGAAATGCACGGCCCCATTGCAGACAGTGGCCCCAAATCCTGCCAATTGCAATCCACCAGTCTCTAACATGCATTGGGCTTAATAATTCTGAAATCAAATCTAGTTTAAAAGAAAATCTACCTCATTTCTGTCTCTCAAGTAAAACCCCAAGTGCCCCATATTGATTCTGTAAGGCTCAGTTAGCCTTCTTCTGAAATTAAAAATAACCACAAAAATACATTTTCTTTGAATTTTGGCTCTTTGCTGATAATCTATTGCAAACAGCAAAACGAACAAAGCCATGCTGAAATACTTCTTGTGCCAACAAATATCACCAAGAGAATGACAATCACTGAAATATATTGTAAAGCATGAATTGCAACTAAAATATTTGTCTCTCTTGCAAGGTATTAAAATGAGAAAACATTCAAGTGGAAGCTTCAAGCAATTCCATTAGAAGTTGCATAATTTGGTTAGACTGACTTTATAATGGAATAAAAAGCTGCTTATTTCCATAATGTTATACTTCAATGTTATAAAAGGTTAGATAATTTATCATGATACACAAAACAGTTCTCAAGAATATCTGACTTAAAAAGAAGATCTCAGTGACTTCTAGGTCTGTGAATTTTTAGGTAGTGTGATAATCAACATAATTTGTATGTAAGTGAATTTGTGTTCTCTTCAAAGGTCCAGTTTTCCAAGCAAAAGAGTGTATCCTTATTCATTGCCAGATGTACAGAAAAACAAACAAGGTTACCACACACATTGCTACCTTTATGAGAGAATTCACATTAGACAAGAAAATATTTCAGTGAACTTACTGAATTATGAAATAGACATTATAAACATTATATACAGAATAGGTTGCCCTTATTTAGATGCTAAAGGGCTCTCATCTGTTTTATTATCTACATAGCTAGTTTCTTACTCTCAGTACCACCTACAGAGCAGCGATGTCACCGTATGGCCTCAAACCTTAAAGCAATAAGCTATATGAAGCCCATCAAAGCAATACTGCCAAATTTCACAGAATTATACTCAAGGCTGGTGGGGTAATTAAAGAATCACCGGGCCAATTTCTTCACATATTTTTCTAGGTTTGATAGAATTTGACATCTGTTCAGATTTTTCAGAATTTTCCGTATCTTACATTTTTGTTTCCTTCATAATAATAGGTTTCAATAAATTAAAGCATTGTTGTATGCGTTTCTAAACTTTGTTTTATCTATTGTGTTAGTGTCATGCCCAGAACTGCAGATTTCTACGTTATCTTTTGGAATCTAGCAACTCTGAGTCTTTCACATATCAGAGATAACTGTCCTGACGGAGTATGCTAGGGTCCAACAATAAGAAGAGCTAAGTGTTTCAAGAATCACACACATTTTTATCCCATTTCTTTTAATATGACATCATGCATAGCCACAAACCTTTGTAGTACCCGATTTCTCCCTATTTCCTATGAGGACACCATCTTCTTCTTAAAGGCACCTGACAATCAGGTGTGAAAAGACCAAGTCTCCAGGTTGTTCCAATAATACCCAATGTCATGGTTTTTATAGCTTACCAACTGTCACGATTTTGTTCTGTCAGTTGACCACACAATGTATAGTTTATACAAGAGCAGGTTTTTTTAATTTTCTTCCCATTTCAAGCATTTCCTTACTGTATGTTTCACTGCAGCAAAGCCTATCTCTTTTTCCATTTTTAAAGAACTTCCAGTAGAAGCAAAATGAAAAAGAATGACTTGGAGACATAAGGATGCATGTCAAATTAGCAAGCTCACTGCAACAAAGAAAACTGGTACTTCATCTCTAACGTTTGAGATTTATTCTTAAAGAGCCATAACTATCCCATTTTTTAATTTTATAGTCAGATCAAATATTACTATCAGAAAACATTGTTTAATATAGCATGATCATGTTCTACCCCCTCATTTTTTTTTGTCTTTTTGAGACAAGGCAGCTCAGACTGGACTTGAACTCATTTTGTAGCCCAGGCTGGTCTTGAACTCACAACAATCCCCATGCCTCTGCCTCCCAAGTGCTGGGATTACAGGTGTGTGCCACCATCCCCAGCCTATCCCCTGAATTGTTACTTTTAATAAGCATTAATATTTGCATACTCCATCAGTCAAAAATATGTATTTGAGAAAGCAGAAATGCATCAATTTAAAAAATGATTAACACAACAAAACTACAAAAACTTTTGGGCATACGAGTATAGCATGCCTATGTTTGCACCCTGCCCTCGGTACCTGGAACAGAAAGGAGGGATTTAGTTTTCCAAAAAGCATTTCACTATCACCTGTAGACATATGAAGTTACAGAGCCTTGTCTCCCTCATGCATGTTACATTTCAAATATGAATGTTAGGTTGAAGACATCTTTAGTTATTTAAAAAATTCATAGAATTTAATCCCCTGAATGCAGTCTAACATAGTCTTTCTGCTTGCACCTCTCATGTAGAAATGGTCTTATAGCAAATGACCTACACACATAGGCAGGCCAAATCACACATTCACAAGCCAAGTGAATGAAGAAGAAATAGGAGGCCCTCAAGCAAAATTAGGTCCAGAAAAGGCAAAAGGAGCAACTAAGACTCAGAAATTAATTTCTAATGAATTAAAAATATTCACTACAACATATTGTTTAGTAGAATTTTAGACACAGCAATAACTATTTGGCTGCTTTCTATTCAAAACTCAGGTAAAAACAGTCCCAGGGCAATGTACCTTTGGGCTTCATCACATCAGGGTGCCTTGTCCTCACATTTGGAAAACTGTTTCCAGTTGTGATTAGAATTGTGAACATTCCCTCAGTGACACAAAAAGCAGTGTATCGAAGAATGAGGAAAGGCCTCTGAAGACATGAAATTACAGACACGTGGACAATCAACTCAGCCTAAAGGTTCTGTCACAAAGGCACTGTGAGAGGTGTGAGTGTGAGAAACAGATGATACCTTTCTTTTTTTGCCCCCCACCACACACATATTCCCCTAAAGTTGTTCTAAGCTTTGGCATAAAATTCCTGCATGTTTATGCAGGCAAGCCATTTTGCTCAGAAGCACAAACTACACAATCTGAGAAGAGGTGCCCTTCATGCTCTGGGAATCAAATTCAGAGTGAATATAATCCAAAAATCAGATCCCGCCAAGGCCGGGGCTGGTGGCAGTGAGGGAGAGCAGCTTGCCACAGAACAGCAGCCAGATGGGGGCCCAGTGGGAGAAACTGAAAAGTGGCCACCCTGGCACTCAGAGACCTAATGGAGCATCCGAACACTATGCACACAGAGACAACACTTACACATGTGACATCAAGAAGTCCTGGTGTTAGCCCATGAAATGCTGAGCTCAAGGATAATATGCGCTCGACACAGAACTTCTTGCCTACTTCAATATCAAATAGCTCAAAACTCATAAGGTAAGCTGCTCCTGACACCTGTCTGTCAATTTGTCTGTATCACTCTCATTTTTTCATGCAAAGTAATTTTTTTCTACTCTCAAAGGCTAAATTTAAATATTGCTTAAGAAAGCCTTCTGATTATTCCAAAGAAATCCTTATGCATCATCTGATCCAGGAATCTCTTTGACTTGGGAAGCTTTCAGAACTTGGGACAGCAAAGAGGATTTCAAGACTTTTCAGGAACGAGCTCCAGAACAAAAGACCAAAAGCACTGAAGACATTTGTGGTGGGCTTCTCTTCTTTCAGCCCCAGGATTACAAAGAGTGGAGGGTGAAAAACGGGGAGGGGGTATTTCTAAATTTTATTTTTTAATACATGAAACAAATGTAAAGTTTTAACGTTTATTAAAACTGGATGACGTAGATCTGTCTTTTCTGGATTCTGTATATTTTCACTATTGCATGATTGCAACTGTTTACAGGAAATTACACCAGTAATTAGCTAGCAAGTATTTAAGGGCCTGATATCAGTCACAGGAATAATAAACTGGCCCACTTTTCAAAAGTTTTACAGATCTTTTCCATATAATGAGCCTAGCTTTAAACAAAGAACACACATGAACATCAGATGGACAAAGGAAAACAGTTAAGAGTTGCTTATTTACATTATATGAGGAAACTCTCCTTTATGAAAAATACACTATAGTGTTTTTTAATATAAAACACCAGTACTGTGATTAACAGTGGTCTAATTGCCAGCCTAATATTTTTCCTAGAAAACAGCTACCATCAAAGTATGTCTCTGTTGTATGACAAGATGAATTTGGAAGCTATACCACAGGAATGTCAGTCAAGTAATATATAATGTAGTTTGACCACAAATGTCGTATGCCTTGACAAGTCATTTGCCTTTGCTCTAACTCCACTTTCTTGACTGTAGAGTGCAAACACTGGTTCTTTCTAATAGCTCTTCTAGGAATGTAATGAAGCTCTGTGACTCTGACCAAAACTTTTAAACAAAGCACTGAAGGAGAGTAAATGAAGTTTCTGCATGTAAGCCCAGGTTATCTGAACTGGCAGAGCACCCTCCCTGCAGCTGCAACACTTTCCTCATCATTCCCTTGTGTGGGTAACAACTGGGCAGTATTACCAGACAGTGCACGCCCAGTGGAAGCTGAGTGACCTTGCTGTGCAGCCCACACATTAAAACAGTCCTAACTACACAACAGCTGAAGAGGAAATGGAACTTGAATAGCATTTCCCTCTTCAAACAACTGATCCTCTGGGACTTTTATTTCAAACCTCTCAATTGTTGGAAGTAAATGAGGCTCACATTAAAGACCAGTCAGTCACACCTCAAGAAACCAAGCCTCCTCTCAGTGCGGGAAAATGGTTGCTCCACAGCCAACCTCCCACCTCTCACAAAGCGGACTCTTGAAAAAACCACTTTATTTATTCACATCTGAGACATTCTATCCAGCCAAGCTTGGCCTCCCCTAAACACTAAAAACTGAGACACAAATGTAGAGGGGTCAGCAAGTGGAACTCCAAGCAAACACCTTAGCTCCATCGCAGCTCCATAAATGAAAGATCTTAGCTTTTTCAGGAGGTGACATCATCCTTTATTAGTCCTCTAATCCTTAATAAGTAATCCTCTGAACTCCTAGCTCCAGCCTCTGGACACAATACACAGAGGTCATAGCGCACTGGGACAAGATTAGGAAAGGATGGGTCTGCAGCTGCTCTCACCTTGCGTGACTGACAACAGAACAAGCAGCGAGGGCCACAGGGACTGAAAACAAGTGATCCTCTGATAAGAGGAATTCCAGTGTCTCGGAGCCCTCTCTTGAAAAGGTCCTGCGTCCAGACCCCTAGAGAGAAAAATCTCAGGATCATTAGCAAGCTTTCAGGCTGAACTCAACTTTAGTGAAGGTGTACAGGGAGATAAGTGATCTCTAAGGTAACCAGTTAATTGCCAATAAGGAATGCTAATAATAAATTAGCAAATACTAATGTAAACTAACTCAGCTCTGCAGCAGTTGCATGGAGACAACAGAGGAACAGTTTATTCTGGACAACATCTTGCAATCTCATTTCCACTGAGAAACACATTGCCTCAGCTCCATATACAACAGGCTGATAAAAACAATACAGGCAATAGATGGCCCTAGAACGTCTGCTGGTACCAGTGGAGATCTTGATTTTTGAAGAAAACTGCAACCTGCTTGGAAAGATGCAGGCTACATCATTTTTCATTATTTCTTCCTACAGCTTGAAAGTTATTCTTCATCCTTAAGGATAAAATTAAAATGATTTCAACATCTCGTCATAATAGAAAACTAAAATTTTTAAAAACAAGCTCACTACAGGGTTCATCAATTTATTTTAATTGAAAATATTTTGTATCACCTCTGTGCTCCCCAAATGAGCCTCATCATATCCATTAATTTTCTAGTGCTTTTTCTATCTGCCATCTGATAAGTTTCTTGCTCTCTCCAACCCAGAGTTCCCTCAAATCACTGTTAATCCCCAACTTTAAAATGTTAAATATTGAAGCATACTGAGCTATTTCATTCTTTGTTTTTATTTTTCTTTTAAAAGTCTAACTGATGCTTTATCTTCATTATGGGAACTAATATGAGAATGTATTTAAGCTTCTTTAGAAGACAATTGGATACATTCAAGGCAGGCTGGCACATGTGACCTTGTTCTGCAAACTCTTCCAGTGCTACACCATCAAAACACCATCACTACTTACGAAGCTGATGCATGAGTGACCACAGCAGAACACACACACACACACACACACACACACACACACACACACATGCACGCACATACACACACCTTTTTAGAATATGTCAGATCAAAGATACTACACTTTTCCGGTGAAAGTCAGAACATATAACAAGAAAATTCAAGACTGAAGCCAAAAACTAAATCCCTATGCAACTATGACTGGAATTCTAGAATTTCTTGCTTATAATCATTCAATCCCTTATAATTGTCATCTCAGAAATATTCAACATGAGAAAACTAAAGATTTTAAATGTCACACAAAAGAGGCCATTTGTACAACTTCACCCCTCCTAAGGATAGGAAGAGATGCGATTCAAGACTCCATCCCCAGTAGAAGAAATGAGTTTTATTTGCTTCCTCTAAGAATGACTGCAATTGCGTGATGGCAAACAAAGGTTTGCTTCCATGTCATAAGATTCGTTTTTTTTTTTTTTTTTGGTTTTTGGTTTGTTTGGGGTTTTTTTGTTTTGTTTTGTTTTTTGGTCTTTGTGTGTGTGTGTGTGTGTGTGTATTTAGGCCAGGGTGTACAGGGTCTCACTGCATAGACAGGACTGGTAGTGACCCTCCTGTTTACAGTCTCCCACGTACTGCGATTACAGGAGCGCGCCACCATGCCCAGTCTCAGCTGCCACTTCAGCAGCCCCTCAGGGTTGGGGCCAGCATGGCAGGCCTGGGGATGGAACTCCGGGGCCCTGTTCTGCCTAAGCAGGCACTTTAATCTTCTGAGCTATTTGACTGGCTCTAAAGATTATAAAACATACTACAGACCTCTCAAAACAAATTGAAATGTTTCTAGAAATATCTTCAAAACCAAAAAACCTACTATCCTCTACATTCTCTTCCTCTTTTAACCATGTTTCCCCTTTCTTCATTCTTCCCCCACCCTCCCACAAGCATATTCTCATTTATATACACATTCTAAGCCTATAAACTAAGTAAACCATATGGCTATGAATGCAATTTTTCCCCTCCAACTTAAAACATTTAAAAGATATCTGGCATCACTAATTCTACAATTCCTTTATAAATAGGAACAGTATCCTCCACTTTGCCTTCCCAAATTTGTGTACAAAGCAAAAAGGTCCACATAGAGAACTTAGCAACCAACACCAGGGAACAAATAAATAATGATGTGCAATCCTATGCAGCATTATCTCTACAATAGGAAAAAACTAAATTTCAATTTTCTAGAGCAGTTCTCCATTCTCTTTGCCTTATCTACCAAACTATATTCAAAATTACATTTACCTTAGTTTCTAGAGCTAAGTGTTCAAACATGCCTAGGTTTATACACTGATACAAAAGTTATCTTTAGGGCTCCAGTCTTTGGGTGAGAGCCTCAGCCCCAGAAAAAAAAGCAACAGAAACAAAACATTACCCTCAATTTAGTTCCACCAAACCTTGAGAATTTAACAGTGAAATTATGAATGATGGCAGGGCTGTCATAGAAGGATAAGGGAATACCAAGGAGCCAGCAAAGTAACAAGTCATTAAGAACTCGCTTACATTATTTACCAGTGAAATCATGTAGGCAATCTTAGCTTCCCAACTGAATGTGAACTCTGAGGACAGAAGTTAGTTACATCTTACATTTATTTAGAATTTCCATGGTATCTGCTACACAGTGGAGTACAACTGAGTCTATAAAGATGCTTACTGATGTGATCTAATATCATGGTGATAAACTTCAAAGTAGGATGAAGGGGAAACAGCAATAGTAAGCAAACTCAGCAGTTGTAACTCCACTCATACAAAATGCCATTTCAAGTAAGACCTGTAACAGATTCTGCAGTTAACGAAGGGAAGGGTTTTGTCACAAAACGTAGTCCAGCAGGATAACCTACAGTGTAACGACCCTTGGTCCCAATCTGAAAGATGTTAACATGTATTCAAGAAATAAATGCTATCCTGAGTCAAAAGCACCTGTTTACTTGTCTGTTACCTTATGAGCTCCCTGGGGCCAAAGATCAAATATTTTAGTTTGTATCCCTCACAAGCAATAAATATAGTGTCTGGAACACTCTAAATGTGCAATTAATGTTAGTGGGTTGAATTAGTGAATAGATGAAAAGACAGCTTATTGAAATAATATAAACGACAATGTAAATAACATAATTTAACAGAGAAATTTCCATAGAATTCCATACTAATATTCAGTGCTGTAATTGCTTAATAAATATGTTGCCTTACCTGTACTAATCAATAATAAAAAAATATAAAGAAAAGTCAAGAAATATATCAGGATATTACTATACTGGGAATCCCATTGTACACTATGGTAATATTCAAAATGACATATTGCAAATCACCTATTTATGATTTTTTGTTCCTATTACAATGTCCTTTTCTACACTATAATCCAAAATCTAAAGTAGTGCTTTCCAAAAATACACACTTGACACATAGCAGTTGAATAGATAAGTGAATCATTCCTGTTCTTTTACAGACTTCACTGGACCTAAGCATTCAATTCAGTCCACATTTATAGGGTTCCAGTACAGGACAAAAGAAAGTGTCATTTTCCCCATGGAGAATTTTATAATACATAAAGGTTAAATGATAGTTCTACCCCTTTTCTAAATGAGTTTGTTGATTGAATTCTCCAAGACTGACTGCATATTAAAGACTCATGGTCAGTCTCACACTATCCAGTATATGGCATCTGATCCCCACATACCAGATCTGTGTGATTTTGTTACACAAGGACAGCATTTGGCTTTGTGAGTCAAGAAGAGCATCAGAACTGACACTTCAGCTTTTCTAAATAATTGAAACATTTTGTTGATTCTGCCAATCAGGAAATCTCAGGAAGGATATCAAGATCTTCAGTAAATCACACAATCATAATCATATGTTTACTGCCCCTTCCATGTAATTTGTAGACACTGGGGCTAGCATTTGCTTAGTGCCTGGAAATGATTGTATAAATGATTGCTATGTCTTCAGGATTCATTCCTCAGGATTTTGTCTATCTCCCCAAGCAGCAGCAATGTCAATAATTACACCCACAACCTTAATCTTTTTCACCTCCACTGTTTAATAACCAGATGAATAGTCTGACCACACCATTTGTAAGTATTATCTATATGGAACCTGTCTATCTTTACTTTTGGTTGTAAGACAGGTGCCTATAGAGGCAAACTTCCGTGAGCAGACCATTGCTGATAGGGATTCCCCAGTGCTCTAATAAGATAATCCTTCATTTAGGGGCATCTATGAATAAGAACTTTTACATTACAAAAGGGCATATTCTTTGGAATAACACCGCATGGCAGATGTACCCATTTTGTAGATGAGAAAACTAAGAAAAATTCTATAGAAAGAGGTTATTCTATTATACAGCACTACTTTTTTTTTTATCTTTTTTGCTAAATTGTTGATGGTCCACAAGCAATAGTCCAAGTGATCTAGGGTCTACATTGTAGTAGTATTGAGGAATATTAATAATTATAATTGAGACTACCTGGTGTAATAGTAGACTTTCAGTACATCATTATTTTTAGAGTTATGAACAGAAAATATTCATGCTTTTGTTGCCAGCACTATATTATCAGTGTTCAGTAAATATTGCTTTTTTGTCCCATTAGTTCTGGTGGAAATTATATTTTAGGAGCTAGGAAATCAATATAAAAATATGAAGCCATTTTAGGTATGTGATATCCTGGATGAATTATTTCTGAGACAGAAATGTATCATTGGAAACTATAGAACCCTGTGATATATTCTTCCCTCTTTTGATAACCTGTTCTGTATCAGTAATTCACTTAATATCTCTGGACTTATCTTTCATAATCCACTGAAATACAATCTATTAAGTTATCTGATTAGGAATTTCAAGAATATAGTTGTGAAGCTGTTTTAATAAATGCAAATGTTTTCTCCAACTTTACAATATCACTTTCATTTGTGGCCTAGAAGACAGCATACACACTCAGTGCATCAAATTTCCAACCAAAGAGGGATTTAATCCATAGAAAACTGAAACAAATTTAAAAACTCTTTCATTTGTAGACTTCCACCCAGGTGCCATCATCGCTTATCACCCTATTATTGCCTTGAAATATTTCAATAGCCATTGAGCTTCTGACCACATTGTGTTTTTCTAAAACAATTCCACTTGAAAACATTCAAACACAGTAAAAGGAAACACAGCTAATTCAAATAAGTAACTAATTCCTAAAAATTTTATTAGTGACGCTTCAATCTCCTCAATTCTCAGACATTACCAGAACTGAAAAAAATGGCAAAGTGACTTTAAATATTGCTTGCCTCTCATAAATCAGCTCATCCATATTTTTTTTTGCAAAATGGTGTGAGGCAGTTAAGAGTAAAGGTGGGCATTACAATGCTAAACTCACGTGACAGCCCATCACCCCACCCCCAAGCATGAGTGCGCTTCATTTATTTTCAGCGCCAGTGTGTGACTTTCCTGTAAACTACTTCAACTCGCTTAGGGCCAAACATGCCCTGTTTGCAACCAAGGTCAGACCCCTTGAGTTCCCATTCCCAAAACCAAAAACCTGTACATTAGGTTACCCTCAGCCCAGCAGGAAGACCTGGTAGCAAACCCTAGGTGTGGAAACTGGCTTGGGCAGAAAAGTTAGCCAAACTCTGTGGGGATACACAGCAGAGCAGCCTACAGTGTAGCAGGCGACTCAAGAAGGATTATCTGAGAAGGCCTCACAGAGCTATTTATCTGCACTCACCTCAGGCAGAGGCACACCATTGATGATCAGATCTGGCTGCTGGGGTCCCTGGCTGTTGAAAGAGTGATGGTAGATGTGGTTGGCACTGGTATTTCGAGTATTCTGGTTCTCCACATTCAGGAAAGTGCTCTCAGAGCGGCGACAGCCCAGTGGCAGTGTCTGCTGGTGGTAGTCGAAATAGTTGAGGGAGGAGGTGAGGGAGGAGCAACTGACAACATTCATTTTGTCTGTTTCTTCCACATCCCTGGGTACCAGGCGGATATCATTCTTACTGATTTTTTTCTTCTTACTTGATTTCTTTTGATGCCCATAGGAGTACTCAGCGATTCTATATGATAGAAAAGGCAGCATGAATCCATAATATCCTCTTAAACCATACAGTGATTAATAAACATTAAGCATCCTGGAGGGTTGCACCCCATTTCTGCTCCAGCTCCTTATTCTGGTGCATTACATCATCGGATTTCTTCCTGTGCTTTCACATGAGCAAACAAGCTGAGAGCCATGAAGCTTTCATACTAAACATAGGACCCTCCCACTCCCCCTCCCCCCAAAAAGGTCCTATACTTTGGATTTGTAAGTTCTTATTTTGAGTGGCTAATAAGCAGAATGAGGGGATGGGGAAAGTTGAGCCTCTAGAAAGAAAACCTGAAAATGCTTAAAACTGGATCTTTATTGGACTCCAAAGAAACTCGCAGGTAAAGTAAGAAGCAAGTCTCAATTTAACAGAGGAGGAAATAAAGTTAAAAAAATTCCTTTCCACTTCCTCCAGGCATTAGCTGTGTGGAAAGTGCCCTGAATCTGCTTCCTCTATTATTGATGTGATCAGTTTTGGACTGGGGTATATTAGACCCTGTCCTTTGATATCTTCTTAGCAACTCTTCTCCACACCCTCCTCTCAGCTCTTCCCCAGATCCCTTCAGCTTTCCACTCCACCCCCTCCTCTCCTAGAGTAATCTGATAGCTAACCCCATTTGAATGGAGGGGGATGCCTTTTTACCTCTTTCCCCTTAGGCTCACTTTCTCCTCTGCCTTTTTGTCTTGCTCCTCGCTAATGGGAGAAGCCGAGGTGCAATGCAGACACTTGCTGTTTTGTCCTTTTTTAAAACAGCTGAGGAGACAAGTGATGGTTAAACAATTACTGCAAAGGAATTTAAAGGTTAGTGCATTCAGCATCCTTCTCCATTCAGGTGTACCTACAAGCAGCTGTGCTGCAACTGGAACATAAAGAGCTCAATTTAATTAACAGTGACACAGAGCCAGCTATGTGCCTCAAAGATACTAAGAATTAGAAGACTTGTCAAAAGAAATACATTAAAATGTAACCAGATTCTCAGTGTCATTTTATTACTTTGCACATAATGAATCCAGCTTATTGTTTGGAAATTCAATTTCTGGGCAATAATCAGCAAAACAATAAGATTAATAAATAATACAAGTTGATCTTTACAAGGGAAAGACTGCCAGTATTTTCACTGACAAAAGTAATTGTCTGAATTCAAAAATGTGAGCCCCATTCAAGAAGCAATTGCAGACCATCTTGCAAGTCTCATAAATGAATGCATTTCAAGAAAAGACTCTGTACAACCTAAGAAGAAAACTGCTTAATTACATTGAAAAATATTCTCCTGAACTTTAGATTTCTAAGAAGTCTGAGAAGATGGGGAAATTGCACATCCATGGAGGGAATTTCTTTCTCTGACCCCAGCTCAGAGCTAAGCAATTGCCTTTCCCTCACCCTTTCACTTGGTGCCCAAGCAGATTTGCAGTGAAGGTAAACTGATGCTACTGAAGCTTGGGAGCATATAAAATGCCCCAAGTCCCAGAAATAGGGTTGATTTTGTTTCTCAATCTGTTTGCAAAATACATTCGAAGTTCCAATCATTTTGTTTACCATGACGGGCAAATTTAGCAATGCCCCATCCATGTATTCAACCAAGACATTCATTACACACCCCTTTCTGTATTGACCAATTATTTAATTAAACTGTACTTCATCAATCCCACACCATCACAGAAAAGAGAATGTTTTTCACAGTACACATTTGGGTGAAGTTTGAGAGCACCAAGATTTGCATCCCCCCATTCAAAATATTCTGCTCCCTGTTTAATGATTTTCCTAGCAAGCTCTCACTTCTAGTCATACTACATCACCAAGAGGTGACAAAGCCTTCACTATCTTTATTTCAAGCTTATTTCTTTTTCATCAAAGAAAGGGACTTAAACATTAACTTTAGACTGAGAAAAGGGCTTAAAAGTGTGCACTCTATCATTATCTCCATGTAAAAAATTTTTATAAACCCTGCATTTTTCTCCCAGAAAAATCACCACTGGCAGTCACAGGTTTCAAAGGTAAAAGCAATATTAATTTCCATTTCTGCCATCTGAAATGACTCAGTGCTGAAGGAAAGAAAAGTCATGGCCATTTCACTAGTAACAGGATTAAAGCATTTATGAGGCATTGCAGCTGCTCTTTTATGGCATCTGATTGATATTCATGTGTGGTTAGCATTTGTCTACTAACTTGTGTAATGCAGAGAATAGTAAAAGGGAAACAATAATTGCATGGCTGTTACATATTCAGGGGGCTCTGAGTCACAGAAATGTGCATTTCAGAGGGTGTCAAATATCAATCTGACCTACAGAAACGTATTTTGACTGATTAACATGCAAGCACAGATGGCACAAATGACACACTGTATGTGTAGGTGTGCTGAAAGTGTATACACACACACATGCACGCATGCGCGTGTGTACACACATACACCTCTTGGTTGGAAATAGCATTATCATTCATTTTCAGCAAAGTAAAAAAAAAACAACTTTTTCAACCACTTTGATGAGACATTGCTGGAAAAAAATTATATGTATTTTTCTAAAGTGAATTCAAGATATTATTAAGACTTATCTTTCTATCAAATCACAAGTAAAGTCTTCAGCAAGACCCTCTAATATACTATTCAGGAAATTTAGAAATTATATTACATGTCATTTGAGTTTCCACATTTATCTTCTCCACTCATTTCTAGTCTCCTCTTGCTCCTCCAACACATACACATCCTGCACACACTTCTAAGAAAAAATAACCCATGGTGACCTCCACTAGTAGAGACCACATCTTAATGCCACAGCACCAGCAACTCCAGGAGACTGCTATTTTTACAGGGACATTTGGATGCAATGTCTTGTCACTCAGTAGGATATTTGGTCTTTGCACACCCACCAAGCAGATATTCCATCACATGCAGGTGTCTGACAGGATTTCACTTTATATAGCCAGATATTTGGGGACTTGACACAAAACAAGCCAAGAATAAACTTAAAAACTTAATCTCATGTTTCCCATACACTCCAGTTCTCTCATCTTGCTGATCTGATTCCCATCTTGGACTCTCACTCCAGAGCTCCCTCCAGAATTTATCTCTCCTAAAGAAAAGAGGAGCTGAGCTGCTAGCAATCCCTTTCATTTCAGTACCTGTCCCCAAAATACTAAGACCCAATTGTGTGGGGGTGTGTCTCTGTCCCTCTATCCCTCCCTCCTTCCACTCTATCTAGTGCTCTCTCCTAATTTTTCTACCAAAACCTCATGGAGACAGCTGTGCAAATTTTAAAATGATAATTGCTTTGCTCATCATTATGCGACAGAATCCATTCAAAGAGTAAATTATTGTCTTCCAGCAAATTGTCAAATCAAAAGAATTGATCAACTTGTACTGTCACAAACTTTTCAGCCTCCACAAAGAAGCACTATGAATAAGCTGCATGCATTTCTGTGGTAAGGACAACACGAGGTTTCACAGGGAGACAGACACACCTTACTCATCAGGAGACAAAGAAAGCAATAAAAAGAAAGAAAAGTTTGCTTTACCTGCAGTTGTAGGTTCGAATCTCTTTGTTGTCTCGCTTGCACTTGATGGCCACGAAGATCATAGTAACAAAGAGTATGCCCGCAATGGAGCCCAGGGCGATAATGAAAATCAGGGATAGGTTCACCGAGCCCATTGATTCTTGGGCATCAAGAGCCGGTGATAGGTATACCAGGACTAGTGCAGAGGCAGACAGAGACGTTTTGCCATGGTCGTGGGCCACCACGATGAGCTCATAGGAAGCCTTGGAATTCTCCCCAAAGGTTCGAGTGGTTCTGACTTCCCCATTGACCTGGTCTATTTCAAAAAAGCCGCGGTCCCCCTCAGTCATGTCATAGGTAACTCGGCCGTTCTCCCCCTCATCATAGTCCTCTGCCTTGACAACAGTCACCAGGTAGCCTATGCCTGAGTTTCGGGGAATGTAGATCTCAGCAGTGCCATTAATCAGAGGAGGGGCAGTGATGACAGGGGTATTGTCATTGACGTCGAGGATGATAACCCGCACTGTGGCGTTGCTTTGCAGGGAAGGAAGGCCCCCATCCTTGGCCAGAACCTTGAATTCGAATGCCTTGGTCTGCTCATGGTTGAAAGATCGAAGCGCATAGATGTCACCAGAGTTGGGATTGATGGAGACATAGGTGAAAATAGGCATGTCCCGAACCTGAGATGGCACTATCTGGTAGGAGACACTGCCATTGAGACCAAGGTCCGGGTCACGGGCTGACACGGAGAGCAGGTAGGCGCCGGGAGTATTATTCTCTTGCACAATGACCTGGTAGTAGGGCTTAGAGAAGTGCGGGTGGTTGTCATTCTCATCAGTGATGCGCACAGTAAAAGACTTGGCACTTTGCAGCATGGGAACTCCACCATCGCGTGCCTGAATGGTAAGGTTGTATTGGTCGTGCTGCTCTCGATCCAGCCGGCCGTCTACCAGGATAGTGGAAAAACTTTCATACTCCTGGAGCCGAAAGGGTACGCTGCCCATCAAACGGCACTGCACACGTCCATTGTGGCCAGAATCACGATCAGACACGCGAACCAGGGCAATCACGTAGCCCGGGGGGGCGTTCTCGCTCACCTCCACAAGCTCACTATTGACAGACAGTAGGTTAATAATCGGTGGGTTGTCATTCGTGTCTAGCACGTTGACGGTGATCTTGCAGTGTGCTGGTATAGAGTTGGGTCCCAGGTCCTTCGCTTGCACGTCCAGTTCATACACGCGACTCTCTTCGTAGTCTAAGGCACCAGTGACAGTAACCAGGCCACTGTGTGGGTCGATCTGGAAGAGCTCACGCGTTCGGTCATTGACATAGCCATAGAAAGAGTAAACAACCTGGCCATTAGTGCCCTCGTCTGGGTCACTAGCATTGAGACGGATGACAGGTGTGTTGGGAGGCGAGTTCTCAGGCACACTCACAGAGTAGGTAGACTCACCAAACACAGGGTTGTTGTCATTGGAGTCGGTTACCTTGATGCTGAGGCCAACAGTGCCCAGACGCGGAGGGTCCCCACCATCGAGAGCAGTGATACGAAAGCTGTAGTGTGACTCTGTCTCTCGGTCCAAGCTCTTCTCCACCACTAGTTCAGCAAACCGTGATCCGTCGCCTCGTGTCTTGATCTCTAGACCAAAGAGCTCATTGGGCGTGAGCTCGTATGTCTGCACTCCAAAGCTTCCTGAGTCCGGATCATAGGCGCTGTCCAGCGGGATTCGCGTGCCAGGGCTCGCGGCCTCTGAAATCTCCAACTCGATCTGTGCCGCAGGAAAACTAGGTGCATTGTCGTTCAAGTCCTTGATCTCCACCTTGATCACACAGATCTCCATTGAACTGGACATGACCTCCAGCGAGATGATGCACTTTGGACTCTGGCGGCACAGCAGGTCCCGGTCGATCTTCTGTTTGGTGACCAGTAGCCCGGAGCCGGGGTTGATGTCCACCAGGTGTGGAGCTGAGTTGGACACCACTCTGAAGGCAGAGGCCTGCCGGGAGTCCAGCCCGAAGCCCGCCTCCCGCGCGTCCTTGGCCACGTTAGCTATCACTGTCCCGGCACGCTGTTCCTCTTCTACTGAATACTTTAGGTTAATGAGGGCGGCCGCTTGCGTCCACAGTACAGCCAACAGCAGCAGCACCTTCAGCAGGAGAGACTCCATGGCTGCGCGAGGCTCTGCCTGGCCTCGCCTCTCCGCACCCCTCCGAGACCGACGCCGACGTCGCTCCAGCTTCCTGCCGTCTCGGGCCGCCTGTTGCGCGCGCCCCTTAGCCCCGGAGGCCGCGGGAGGAGTCCCGCCCAGGGCGGCCCGGCGGCGCGGGGGATATACCCGCGCCGGCTCCAAGGTTGAGATTTTGGTGGCCTCAGTGGAGGCTTGCTGGGGGCCCGGGGGCTCCAAGAGGCCAAGGGAGCGCAGCGCGGCCCCGGGCCCCCTCCCTCCAGCCCGGCTACTCAGTTTTCCCCCTTCAAAGTTAGCCAGGCGCGACTGCCCGCAACCGCGCAGGGCTGCGGATCAGGCGGCGTCTGCTCCGGCCAGAGGACAAGCGGCTGAGTCAAGACAGCACTAAAGGAGAAGACAGAGAGGACAGCTGGGGCGATGCCTTTCAGGCACTGGTCGACCCACCGCAGAACACCCGCACCGGGGCTGGCGAGCGCGTTGTCTGTGCACCTGGCATGCGCAAGGATCTCCCCCCAGGCGCTCCTGGCTCACTGCGGAGAGATGACCCGCCTGGAACGCACCCTGCGGGATCCGAGGGGGACACACTGGCTTCTTCTAGACCTGTTAGGGAAAGAGGTTATTGCAGGCAGGAGTCGGAGTTGCTGGCAAACGCCTCTGGCGCTCAGGGATCAGTCTGAGCTGGTTGGTGGTCCCGGGGCTGGCAGAAGGGGGAGGGGAGAGAGGCTGCCGCTGCAAGATCGCGCTCCCTCGCCCTGAGCTTGGCGTCGGACGGCTGTGGGGCGAGTTTGTCCGGGGTTCGAGATGGTCACGGATTTCTCCACGCACACTCCCCACACACACACATACACACACGCGCGCGCGCAGCACTTGATGGGCTGCGAGCGTTTTCGTCTCAGAAATCAAAGTTACCGACACCGCCCAGAGCCAGGTTAAGTTTGTGAAAACCGGGAGATTGCAATTTGTCCGAAAAAATCAAAGTGTGGATCTTTTCAACGGCGCAGTTGGGGAGAGGAAGAGGGTTTGGGGAGAAGGAAAGGAGAAGCCACAACAGTACCCGCTAGGTAAGGCGGGGCTACAGCCGCGGTTACGGGGCTTCTCTACCTCCCTCGTTTGGGCTGGGGTGTACCTCCAAGGGCCGCCGCCGCTGCCGCCGCCACGGTAGGAAGCTCTCCTAGCTCAGTTGCATGTTGTTGGGGTCCAGCTCAGCAGCTGCCACGGTCGACGGTTCTGTAGTCGCCAAAGTTTACTTGCGGGAGCGTCTCGGTTCCATCCTCCCGGAGAGCCGCTGTCTGCGCCGCCTTGGGCTTCCTCCCCTCCCGAGCGCCAGAGCGCTGGGGAGGTCTGTCCTGCTCTCCGTGCCGGGCTGCGTGCGACCGTGTGAGAGAAGAAGAGTGAAAGTGTGGTGCGGGGAGTGTGAGTATGGAGTAAGAGCGAGTGAGAAGAGATGGGTTTGGGGTGGGAGATTTCGGATCTTGGACGAAGCCCTCTAGCTGGAAGCTGCGGAGTCGACGCGCCAATAGCCTGCGCTGGGTTAGGGACGCGGCTGTTCGTGCCCCCCAGGCAAGCCAGGCGTGGTGAGCGAGAGCAGTGCTGCCGTCTGCGCTAGCTCGTCCGTCTCCCCCTGCACCAACCGTCACTGCTACTGCTGCTGCTGCTCCTCCCGATGCCGCAAACTACTGGCTGTGGAGTCTGGAGAGAGCTGAAGAGAGCCGTAGCTGCGGAGCCGGGCTACGCCAGGCACTGGCCAATCAGTGAGCAGAGCAGACGACTCGGGTCTTGGGGCGGGACCAAGGCGCTTGGGGAGGGGGGAGAGGGGCGGGGTCAGGCTGAAACTTACACACTAGCGGGACAGAGCAGTACTCTGGCTTGTGGTGGGGGAGCCCAGCCAGTGTCTTTGGACGGGCTGGAACGGGAGGGGAAAGGGCAGGGTGGAGCGAGGAGGGGATGTGCGGGCGCTGCGGCTGAGCTTGCTCAGGAACTGCACGCCTCTACAGTTTGCAGCGATTGCAGGAAAGACGTGGATTTTATTTTCTTGGGGTGTTTATTTCCATCACATATCTTCATATCTCGAATATGATATTCATATTCATTCTCCTCCCTCCCCCCCCCCGCGCCCTAGATTTCTCTTTCTCCTTTTCCCCTCTTCTCATATTCTCATTAACTCATTCTTGGGTAGTGGAAGGAAGAAAGGAAAGAAGAAAGCTCCCCGGGTGCGTTATTCATCCGTCCCTTGGCCCGTGCGTTTTCTCTTCAGCCTAGAGCTAAAGCTGCCATCCACCAAGACTGTCACCCCCATTCATCCATCCCCGGGCAGACGCTGCATTTCCCTGATCCCCGCCAGCAGGGCCCCTGACCCAGTTGAGCTCCTCTTATGTGCTTGTTAATCAAATGGGAACACTGGCACAAGGGCTGAGTCTCCGCGGGGCCTGGACGTTTTGTTGCCCTTCATCCCACCCTGTTTGATAATTTAGCTCCCTACAAACTGCACGTTTGAGAAAATCCAGTGAAGCAGAAGCTGCCGCTGCGCCGCTTCAAGCCAAACCTGAGGAGCCCGAGCTGGGCAGAAGCTGTGTGGTGGGCGCGACACCTACACAGGTCCTTAGCAGCTGGGAGCCAACGCTCATATGCCGGGCGCCCCAACCTTCCCACCGGGTTCAGGTCCCTGAGGGCAGCCAGTCCTGCTTGGGCAGCTTGGCGGTGTGGCTTCGGTGTTTGCCAGTACCGAGAAGGCTGAGGTCGGCGGGCTGACATGACATGGATCCTAGCATACCGTCTGGACAGAAGACTCCTTGAGGACAGAAGAAGACTCCTCCTCACCCTGTTCTAAGGCTCTTAATTAAGGTCACCCACGGACAGAACCAAAAGCACCTCCACTGAACATTTTCTAAAATCATGTAAAACTCGCTTCTGGGTGAGTGATCTCAGATATCTGAGAGTCTTGAGACAGCAAACTCATAGTTAGCCCAGCGACACTGGCCCGAGCGTGCTGAATTAAAACTAGACTTATTTTAACAACAACAACAAAATAAAACCTTAAATAAGAAAAAAAAAGCATTTGGGCATATAATGAATTTTCACAAAACTGCCATCTTCTTGTACAGAGCAACGCAGCAGTGTTCAAATATTTCTCCTTCCAAGGGGAGCTAGATTAGCAGCCTTTACCTTGACGGCGGGAGTGGAGAAAAACAGCTTTCTCCTACAGAAAGGAATTATTTCACCAGAGAGATTGCGACCCTCTAAATGCGCAGCCAAGGCCGCGAGGAGAGAGCCTGGAGTCTGATCTGCTTTCTGCGTGGGGGGTCCTTTCATTCTTTCATATTAAAATGCAATTCAGCCCAGAATATCAGGGAGCAAATCGAGGCTTCTTGAGTAAATATCCTTGAATTTTTATCACTCAGAGCTCTGGATGGAGAGCAGAGGAGGTGGCTCAGGGAAGCCCGTGGCCCGCTGGGTTTTCAGCAAACACATTGGAGAAATGGGCAAGTAATGGGGGGAATGACAACGTGGCAGGCAGTGCAGGCACCCTTCGTGGGCGCCATTTGATATATCGCAGTTATTTACCTTTGATGTCAAGGAATGGGAATGAAGTGTATCTTGGTCTAATTAAAAAGGCCTAAAAAAGCATTTGAAATGGGTTTGCTATCTGATCACGGCACGTGAGTTCAGCCTTTGGCAGATTTCTAAAATATTGCTTGGACTATTTAAACAGAACAATTAGCAGCATGTTAAAATGTTTGTATGCTATGCTTAGAAGCTTTTAGCTATAAACTTTAAGACGCTCTGTTCCCCTTTAAGTTAAAAAAGGATGATGCTGCTTCCTTGTGGCAAAGGCTGTCAGGAACCCACTGATCAATAGAAGTAAACTGGCGCCTCCACGGCTTGATTGAGCGGGAGCAAAGAGTCTGAGAAGTAGTCTCAGCCATTAACAATCCCCCAGGTAACGAGAAATGGAAGAATTACTCAGGTAAAATGATTAACATTGTCATGGCATCTGAAAAGATGCACACAACAAGATAAGGCTAGGGACGTCTTACCTTAGGGAGTGCTAATAGAATGTCTATATTCTGCTGTCTTTTAAAGATAAATAGGAGAATTCAATTCATGTAGAATGTCATTACCTTTGTAATTGCAATCACATTGTAAAGACATGTTCTGCATTTGCAAAGACAAATGCTCTTCACTGAGGCGATGGCATCATTTTCCCTGCTTGCTGCTCACTGTTCACTCTCCCTGTGCCCCTCTTTTCCAAACAGAGAACCCAAGTACTTCCAGCTATCACATCATTTTTACAGAAGCCAGATACTGAGTGAGGCAGGGATGGATGCATCTGCTTCCTTTTTCCCCATTACCTCCCCCAGCCCAAGCTCAAAGTGACAGTCACACCCCCAACACACATATAATAGGTCTTTCTTCCCCCATTCTATTTATACTGCTATTCCAGCAGGATTTACTTTCAGAGCATTTTTTTTCTAACAGGCATCCTCAATCATTGCACAGCAACAATGCTATTGGTTAAATGAGTGGTCAAAAACATCATCCTGATCAAGAATTTATTAACTAACTGGATAAAATTGTTCTGCATGTAGATAATACAAACAGAAAAGAACTTCCTTTATTTCGATCCTGCAGGGAGTCTGCCTCCTCAGCTTCTTTAGAGACGCAAGAGGGACATCTAGTGACCATTCTCAGTAATTTTTTTACATAAATGTGGATAAAGTAGAAGCTGAGTGCCAATTACAGATGCTAACACTGCCAGATTCAACTATCCAGGCCAAGGTAGCTCCTTGAACCACTGAGGCTGCGATCAAAACTAGTGATTAGATTTTTTTGTCTTTTAAATTCCATCCATTCTCCCAAAAGTGATGCTGTATTGAGTAGAAGAAACCTTTGCCTCTAAATCAAACGAATGCATAAGAGAACTTTTGCTGTCCCAACTTTAGTAAATGTAGATTTAGTTTAGAAAAGTCAAAATTGATGGTAAGAACTAAAATTGATGGGGCCGGGCAAATAGCTCAGCAGATTCAAGCACCTGCTTAGGCAGACCCAGGGACTGGGAGTTGGATCCCTGGGCCTGCCTTGCTGGCCCCGCCCCCAGGGCTCCCTGAGAAGGCAATTGAGACTGGGCATGGTGGCACGCACGCCTGTAATCCCAGCTCTTGGGAGGCTGTAAACAGGAAGATCACTATGAGTCTGATCTACACAGTGAGACCCTGTAGACCCTGTAGACCTGTCCTAAAATCTAAAAAAAGAACTAAAATTGATGACTTTAAGAATGACACATTCAGGCCAGTGAGATAGCTACAATATCTAAAGGACAGAGAATTGAAGAATGAACAAAGCCAGAATGTGTCATTCTTCATTTTTTTAATGTATTTGGTACAGGGTCTCACTACACAGCTCGGACTCATAGTGATCCTCCTGTTTTCAGCATCCCCAGTGCTGGGATTACAGTCCTGCACCACCACACCTGGTCTCAGTGACCCGTTTAGTGCATCCAGGGGTGGGCCCGGTGTGTTATGTGGTGCCAGAATCCAATCCCAGTCCCTGTGCTTGTCTAAGCAAGCACTTAGTGCACTGAGCTATCTCGCTGGCCCAAAAGTGTCTTCTTAAAGCCATCATTTTATTTAATCTTTGTAATATCCCTGTGAGGTAAAGACATTTTGCAGATGTAGAAGAAGAGTTACAGAACAGTTCACTGATTTGCCAAAATGACCTCATTGCACAAAATTCTACTACTTCCCTTGTGAAATCAACAAGTGTTGGCTATGTATGTAGAATTATGTTATGGATGAGGAATTCTCAAACATGGATTTTATCCTTGTGAAGATTATAATCCAATTTATAGATTGCATAACAGCACATAATTTTATATACCACAGATATTCCTTGAGGAGGAACTATATGAGCTATATCATATTGACAGCCTCTTGAAATTCTGGGCTCTTTTGCCCAAAACAATTGCCCAATTTCTAGTTACCCCCCCCCACACACACACACATTCCTTCCCCTATTGTTGCAAGCAATGCAAGACAAATCATCAAGAGCAGGAATATAGCCCTCCTGGACAGGAGTGGAGCACAGTTTTCACCATCCTGGATGCTGTTTCTGACTCTTCTGAAATACTAGGAAGATTAGAGAAGGGAGCCAAGTCAAGTCTGAGAGATTTGTTACACTTTTTCTTCTGTCTTCCTGCCAAGCCCCACACGAATTCCCACAATGTGACAGAGGATAACAGTGAAGGCAGGGAGTTTTGGCAGATAAACAAAGGCGATATTGTGTTGCTTAAGTGCTAAAATTGTTCACTGTGGCCCTGTCTCTACATGAGAGGTGGGGGACAGTGGGAAAAAAAGCTAAGAAGTTATTAATCCCCCCAAATGGGTTCTAGCTTTTATAAAGCAACAATCCCTGAACAAGTTATGCCCACACCCGCAACACGACTTATCCTCTTTTTAGGAATGTTATTTCCTGCAAGATCAAACCCCCGCTGTTGCCAAACTCACAACTGTCCCTAAGTAAACACACATCATGGGGGCCATTTAATTAGCAAAGGCTAAAACAGCAGATACATTTCAGTAAATGACACTGCTCTCTAACACCTTCTGTACTACCCTGCAGAGATCACCTGTGATGTTTGACAGTACCACTTAGGCTCTCTGCATTATTGCCTCAGTCTTTTCATGTGAATTCTCTCCAAGTGGATCCCAAAGGCCAGTTTCCCAGGTGCAACTTCATGCCCTACTATTATTGTTCCCCATGACCACCACTTTTGAAAACAAATAGTTATCCCTTCAAAGGCACCCTGACCAATCTTGCCCAGCCTTCCCACTGGTGTCTGTCTCATCCCAAAGACTATAAGAGTGACATTCCATCACATGCCCTCCCAGGGGGAGTGAGGAAGTGCCTTTTGACAACTAGAAATAAAAATTCCTAAATGTAGACACTTCAGCAGCCAATTGTAATATGAGCAACAATGTTAAAAAAAAAAGAGGCAATGATTGAAAAATAAGTAGACTAGGAATGCCTCTTTTCAGACTAAATTTCTTTTTTTGTTGTTTGTGTTTGTTTTGTCCTCAGGACCATCAACCACTAATATTTGTATTGCTGTAATCTAGTTGGTGAATCCCAGGAACCCTATGCATTGTGTAACTTACCTTAAACTAGAGTTCGTAGTGGCGGCTTCGATTTGTCTCTCAGCCTAGGGTTTTTACTCAGTTGTTTTTAATACTTTTGCAATGGTTCACAGTGGGTGTCTTCATAACTGAAAAGAGTGGCTGAGGTACTGTAAGACCCCTAATGAATAGAGTGTATAATCCAGCACAGACAATTTATTTAAGAGTATCTTGACCTAGTACAATTGTGTTACACGTCTTGCATGTTTTTGGCCTATTAGTCTGGTTTTCAATCTGTATATATAATTAACTTTATAAGACCTTATAAGATACATTAATGAATGTGATATTGGAAAACATAAAGCTTGGAAAGTATGAAAAACAATTGAAATGTGTTATGTACATGTGCCAATGCCCTACAGTGAATATAATCATTATGTATTTCAAACATGTACTAATAAGTCAAAAAGAAGCAAAATCAACCCTATAAGATGATTGTCTGGTCTTACAGAAAGCTAAACCATTTTTGTAGATTCCCCCAAAGACTTCAGAAACAAAGAACAGATCTTTTTAAATCTTGAGATATATAATGCTGGCCTCCATGTGAAAGTGTGTTAATTCCACACTATACCACCTAGTACATAAGAGTCAGTAAAAAAAACTAACACCAAACTCATTTTGATAAAATATGATAGACCAGTGTCTTCTGTTTCTCTAAGTACCTTGGGCAAAAACTGATCTCAATGAGATACCAGACCTATTTCATACTTTAATTCTAGGTGACCGGGCAGTGCCTCAATTTCTAGTTTCCTTCAACTCTTCTTCCACACTCAGGAGAGGCATTGTATAATTCCCCAGCAGTTCCAGTTGTTCTATGAACTGCTTTTTCATGGCACTAGTAAACTTATTAGTTGGCTAATGTCAACTTAAGGAAAGAAAGAAAACTAATAAACATGAAGATCTGCAAGTTTGACAGTTACAGTTACATTATCCAGGCTACAATGTAAGTATCAAAGGAATGTCATGTATGCCACTAACAGTGCAAGGCACAGTATCTGTTCAGGCTGACAAGCCCTGGGGCAGTGGAGAGTAAACTGAAAGAGGGAGATCCCAGAAGGAGTCAGCAAGATCACCACAAAGGGGACAGATAGAGCAGTAGTGACAGAAAAATCATTTCAACAGCAGTGAAATTATGCACCTTTTTTGAAAGAGAAGAAAACAATGACTTGCCAGCTGGGAAAGCATCCCAATTTGGGGTCCAGGAGTTTGCATATTGATATACTGGGCTTGATGGAAAAGCCATTAATTTGTGTCTGTTGCCTACAGCTGGAGCCAGGAGGACCATAGAGGGTCAACGACCTTTCTTCTAAAAGCTGGGAGTTCAGAGGGGTATGGAGAATGTCCTGTAATAAAAAGGACACCAGCTGGGGTAAGCTTGGCTGCTCTCTTACAACAAACATCACAAAATGCAGTGACGTCAGTACCCAGCAATATCTACTCAGAGATAGCAGCTTAGACAGCAATGAGCAAATTAAGCTTCACACCTGATGATGGGTTCATAAGAGAACTAACAGTCTTGCAGACAAGTGGGCCTAGTTTAAGGCATGTGCAGCTCTGCATGTTGTCTGCCTTAGGAAACAGTGGAACTTCAGAAATCCTTGCTGTCTGGCTGTGTAGTTTTACTTGAGAGAATAAACAATGATTTCTGGAAGGCTGACCAAAATGAGTAGACAGGATGATAACATAAAATGAGATCCATCATTTGTTTTGTTGCAGCTCCAGCCAAATAATCAAAAGCAAATAGTGAACTTCCAAAATCAGTGTCTCATGGGATGGTGAGCCAGCCCGTGGAGTTTACAAGGAGAAAGAACCATGAGGAGGTTGGAGAGGGAGGATAGAAAGATTTCCTCTTCTGAGCCACCCACTGAAGCAAGCAGCTGCACTTCCTTGAAACAGCAGACTTGGTTCCTAGCAAAATCAGAACTGCAGTCTCCTAGCAGAGCAAAACAAAGAAGCAGGGGGTGAGACATTTTTGAAAACAAGAAGACATTTTGGCAACAATCACAGAAGGGCTGGTAAATCATTGTGCTCTTGGGATCCATCTGCTGAGCTCCACAACACCCTCCTCACACTCCACCCCCACGCAGCTCTCAGATTGCAGGCCCAGGGTCAAGAGCAGGGTTATTCAAGAAGAAATAGCAAAGTGGAAAAGATAGACTAAGTCCGAGGATGAGAAGTGAAAAAAACAAACAAACAGATTTTACTTCTTCCATCCATGGAGGATGTGGTAGGAGAGACAGGCCAGCTCTTCCAATTCATGGAGCCACAGTACGGAGGGCAGCAAGAGGAGGTGTAATTAAATTAATGAAAAATATTTTAAAATTAAAATTAGTGAGCAACTTCTTTTTTTTTTTTTTTTATTTAATTACTGTGTGTGTGGCCAGCTCAGCCCACCAGGGGGCGGGGCTGGCTGGTATGTGGTGCTGGGGGATTGAACCGCGGTCCCTGTGCTTTGCTTAGCTTAGCTTGTTTTAAGTAGGTGCTTTAGACCACTGAGCCATCTCACCAGCCCCAAGTGAGCAACTTCTAATCAGCCTAGAATTTGCTTCTGTGAGAGACCACAGAAGGGAAAATTGTGACTATGCCTTTAAGGACCTGAATAATTTTGTAGCTATTAATAATTTTGTTAGTTATGCAATATAAGTGAACACTAGAAAGGTAATCAAATTCCATGCTCCACAGCAGAGATAAGGACAATCTGGAAAAATTTACAGGTTTTCTTCAATGCAATGTATATGAAGACATCTTACCCAGACCGCTCTTCTTAATATAGAAAGAATAAAAATGTATGTCATTTTATATATAACTATTCACACATGCATGTGTTTTTCATTTTTAATGGAGTAACACGGTTGATCTCATAGTCTGTGAAACTCCCAGATAAAAACTGGAGCATAGGTAATCACCTACAAGAGTCAGAGGACAGCTTACAATGCTGAATTTCACATCTTTTCATATACTTTTCAGAAGATTTTTGCACAGGCCTCTCTTTTTACAACTCATGGGTCTGAATATTACTCACTGTACTATTAACCTGTTCCAATACAGTGTTAGATTTTCCTAGCCAAGAAGAGTAAAATAAATATGTTTAATTTAGTTTCTTTTTCCCTGAGAAATAAATAGCTGTCATACATCCAGAACAGCAGGGTTCATGAACAGCTGTGGAACATGGAGATCAATGAAATCTGATCCTCTCCTGAGGAGAGGAGCTCTTCACAGAATGTAACCAAAGATTTGCTACCAGAGGCAGTTCCTGGTCATCAAGAAGCCTTTGAAGACTGTCCCAGGTTTCTTACTCAATCTTGTTTGATCTCCAGTGGACTTTAAAAATATTGTACAGCAGTTTTTTAAATGTACGCTCTAGATGCAAAATAACTATGTCCAGCTCAGACAACAAATTCTATGACTTAGAGGCCTTAGAAAACCCTGAAGTTCATCTTTAATGTACTTCATGCTAGGGGAAGGTGTCTTTGCAGTTCAAGTAACACTATTAAGCTGCTAAATGTCCCCATATCATTACAATTTTTATAATTTAAACTGAATCCTGTTGGTCATTCTGTCTTAGTTATGGCTTGAACTATTGCCTTGGGAACTGAGCCTGGACTAAGGTTTGGGTCACATTAGTAGAACTACATGGAAATAGCTGGATAATGCCAACGTAATAGTAAAAAGGAAAGTCTGATGTAGACGACTGTCTGGAATGTGTTGCCCTAGAATTTCATTTGTAGAAAATGTTCTTTGAAGAAAAATCTGTAGCAAATGATCTTCGAACTAAAACGGTTCATTGACATCGGGAAGCCTTTCTGTCCCAGATATTTTATTGTAATGGGAGACTAGAGGAATGAGGTTTGCAGCATATACGTTGTTTAGGGAAATTTCCTTCAGTGATCATTCCTTCATTTGTCTAGAATTTATAGAGTTCTTACTGTGCACTAGGAACAAAAGAAGTAAGAATGAGTATGAAAAACAGTTTGTTTTGCAGTGCTGGGGACCAAATCCAGAGTTTCATACCTGCTGTGACAAGTTGTCTGCCACAAAGCTATACCCCCGTCCTTGACAAGCAGTTTTTGCCCTCATGCAATTTTCAAAACAGTGATGGAAAGACAAAAAAAAACCCAACCTAACAGCTACAACTATTTCAAGTTATGATAACTAATATATAAAACACAACCTAGCTCACATGTTGATGATGATGATGATGATAGTGATGACGACGATGATGACAACGATGCCAATGATGATGATATAGGAACTATTCTTTTTTTTCAAAATTTTATTGATAAACAGATAACAATGAGACAGTTTCAAATCAAATCGGAAGTACAGTTTCAACAAATAACACACTGCATATATTCTTCTCAGTGGTTAATTGCTGTACAAGATGCAGACTTGAGATCCTATTTACAAGCACCATTAGAACAAATCATTCTATTCATTAAGAGAATGCAACTATATATCTATCCTAACCACTTTGAATACACAGATACCAAATGGACATTCATCGGTATACCCCATTTGTTCTAAGTTCCGTTATTGAATATTATAGGTGTGTAAACTCAGCAAAATATTCTAAAAGAGTCCAGTAGCCCATAATAGCATTGGGTCTTCTGTTTAACTGGCAATGTCAGAAATTATTGACCTGAGTCCCCCACAGTAGGAACTATTCTAAGTGTTTTGTTCACTGTAACTACTCCTCAGGAAAACTCTCTGAGGTACATACCATTATGGTATAGCCTTGATAGATGAGGAAACTGAGATGTAGAGGGAGCCAAATAGCTTGGCTTGAGCAATGCTGGTAGTGGAAGATACAGCTAGGGAATGGATATCTGGCTCTAGAACATGATTTCTTAACTATTTCACAAAAAAATACACTGGAGAAATAAATTTTAAAACAAATAAGGAATGGTCTCCCACAAGAAGTAACATTTAATTAATTACTATGCAGTTGAAAGACCAGCTAAGACAGTATACACTGATAAAAAAATAAAAAACATTTCTCTGCCCAAGTTGAGTTTTTTCAAAGCATTTGTTAAAGATTAGACTAACAAATTCTCAGGAAAAATGATAAAAGTTTTGCCAAAACGTTATACAGTTTAAGGAAATGACTTTGAGGTATAGGAAAATAGTAAATATGAAAATTATTACTTCTGGAAACCTTAATTTTGTCTCTGTAACACTATATATTATAATGATTTTCATCTGTTTGTGGCCCAAAAGTCCTGGAACAGAACTCTCCCGTGTACACCCACGATTTCTACCTGTCGGGCCTTTTTACTTCCTCAGAGATATGGCTTGTTCCAAGCCCATAACTTATCTCCCTTTAGGCCTTGCTTTGGCATAATGAAAATTAAGTATGCATCTAAGAGTATCCAGATGACCACCACTAACAACCAACCTCTCCTGTGTGAACATAAAGTAAGCCTTCCAGAGTGGATCTAGAAAGTGATACTTCTCTTGGTTCCGTGCACACATTCATTTTAGACATGTCATGTGGGCCAATTCCAAAGTACATTGCCTGGCAAGCACAAGGGTCCGAGTTCAATTCCCGGTTCCGCAAAAAAAAAAAAAAAAAAAAGAAAGAAAAAGAAAGAAAGAAAATGAATGCAGACAGGGCACCTTTGCTAAGAGATGCTAAAAATAACAAACTTATATGAATATCTTTTAAAATATTGTATTGCTAAAATAAAAAAGGATCATCACTTTATTTAAAACTATTACAGTTTCAATGTATGTATACTTCCATAAATTCATACAGTAGAATTAAAATTTCAAGGTGAAAGCATTAAGACATGGAGACTTCAGGAAGTGATTATGTCACAATGCAAAAGCCCTTGTGAATGGGGTGAGCAACTTTGCAAGACAGGTAGAAGAACATAACTAGTTTCATTCATTCATTCATTCATTCATTTATTCATTCATTCATGTTTTCAGTGCCTTTTCTTCTGTGAATAAACAGCATTCTTTCCCTCTCCAGGGTGCAGCAGTGAGGTATAATGTGGGAAGCAGAGAGCAACCTTCAGCAGAAGCTAAACCTACAACACTTTCATTTTGGACTTCTCAGATGCCAGAACTGGGATATAAATTTATTTTTTTCTTTTTATTTTTTAAAGAGAATTAAAATAAAAATAGCAAAAAAATATAAATGATACAGAATTTCATTGAACAGAATAAGAATTCAACAATGGTTGTTACATTGCATATTATTGTCTTCAAATTAGTTAAGATTAACAGATATAAGCATACAAAATTGGTCAAAAAAATCAAAAAGAAAAAAAATTGAGCATTAACTATTCCTTTCAATAGACCAGTAGAAATAAGCATCAAAATTGTCCAAGCTATCCTCTATATAAACATATATTTTTACCTTCTTTCTTGTCTTTTATTCTTTCTTTCATCCCAATTATGCCTTCCCTTTGAGCAATTTCTCTGCTTTCACAGAATCTATTGCACCTTTTAGGACATATAAACTTATCTTCTTTTTAAATTATACAGGCTTAGATATTTTGTTATAGCAGTATAAATGGCCTAAGATAAAGACCTATCTATCCATCTTGCATCAGAATTTTTTTTTTTTTTTACTGGGGATTGAACTCAGGACTGTGCTTGCCAGGCAGGCACTTATGCATTAGATTGAATTTATCTTTAAAAAGTAATAAATAAAAAATAAAGTAATAACTATTCTCTCCTTAAGCATAAAGAAAGGCAGAATAAGCAATTTTTTTTTCTTCTGCCAAGACTCACAACCAAAGTCTAACATGACAATGGTCTATGGGGGACCCGAACCAGGAACCAGGAGTATAAATGAAATCAAAGAGGTGCATAGCAAAGTTCTCAGCATACAATGATGATGGTAAGATTATCCTGCTAGTCCTTCCACACTTCTTAAGTCTTTTTTAATTTTTTTTCTTTTTTATATATTTGCTACAGGGTCTCACTATGTAGCTCGCACTCATAGTGATCCTCTTGTTTTCAGCCCTCCCAGCGCTGGGATTACAGGCATGTGCTATCATGCCCAGATTCAATTGCAGGCAAGCTCACCCTGGGAGTGGGGCCGGCACGCATATGGGATCGAGAATCGAATCCTGTTCCCTGTGCTTGCCAAAGCAGGCACTTAGTCCACTGAGCTCTCACCAGCCCTTTAAGTCTTATGAATACCTGACTGTGGGCTCCTACTATCATTAACAAGGAGGCTTTCAGTCTCTCTTGATACTACATGTTCTCAGTAGAAATGTTAACAGAAGAGCTGGAGTGCATTTGAGTCACAAATTAATCATGTCTGAGCACTGTTCTAACCTAGATTTTTAATTCACTATCTTAATAATATTAGTTATGGCTAGTAAGAGTACTAGAAGCCTGTTTAAGGATTTATTACTGCCAACCTTGTAAACTCATTCAGTAACCCAGAAACCAAACTCCACTTCAAAGAATATCCCAATGAAAGTGATTCTCTTAAATAAAAAAAAAAATTCAGCATTCTGTTTGTGGGTGACTGGCATCTGAGAATGAGATGAAGATAATCCCCGATGGTATACTCCCAACTTCAAGTCAAGAAGGTAGCTCTAGTTCCCGAAGTCTAGGCTAACTACAGTTAGAGTTGCTTACCAGTTACAATGCCTGGGACCCTTGAAGAAATGGATAATCACAGAAGGTGACTGTTATGCTTTGTGTGTATTTGTCCCTCCAAAACCTCATGCAGTCATTGGGGCATGGTTCTAGAGTTTGTGATTCATTCCTGATCCAAGGCTGGGAATATGGGTGTGAGTACTGGTGGGATGGGTGTGAGTGCTACATCTAGCCTGGGGCGGAGAAGGAGAGAGACTTGTTCTCTGTAGTCATTGTTACTGTTACTGCTCCCTTTTGCTTTTGTTATTTTACTGCTGTTTGCTGACAGCATGAAAGGCTGCCCTCTGCCATGTGCCATTCTGACTTGGAGCCAGCTGAATATGGACTGAAACCTCCAGTAACTGTGACCTAAATAAACTTTTCCTTCATTTTGAGTGTCAGGTATTTGTCCCAGCAACGAGAGAAGAGTAACTGAGACAGTGACTAAGTCAGACTTGGAGATAAAATTCCTACAAGATTATTTCTGCTGTTATTCAGTCACAGCGCCACTAATACCCTTAGGATCTTAGTAAGGTGTGTCCTGGCTAACCATTTCACAATGGTCGCTGCATTAAGTAGATCCCAGAGCACTTCTCCAGCACTGAGAAGGCCAGAAGTGTATCTAGTTTGTTCTTTTGTGAGCTTTTGCTTTTAGAAGCTCCATCTACAGTTGGGTGCAGTGCCACATACCTATAATCCCAGCACTCTACAGGCTGAAGCAGAAGGATTGCAAGTTCAAGTCCAGCATGGGCAACTTAGTAAAACTGTATTTCAAAGTAAAATAAAAAATAAAATGACTGAGTGTACAACTTAGTACAAAGGCCCTAGGTTCAACTCCCAGTAATACACACACACACACACACATACACACACACAATTTCTCTACTTTCCCAGTTTTACAATCTCTGTAGTGGGCACTATGTAAGGAAGTAGAGAAATGTGTGTGTGTGTGTGTGTGTGTGTGTGTGTGTGTGTGTGAGAGAGAGAGAGAGAGAGAGAGAGAGAGAGAGAGAGAAAAGCAGTGGTAATATTCCTTCTCTTTGGATGGGATTAATTTTCTATGCATAGTTGTCAGCCAAAAAAAGATATAAAGCATCCTAGAAAAACTAACCTACGCAAAGTGGTGAAGTCATGCATGCAGAAGATCTAGAATTATATCTTATTTCCCTCTGAACCACCCAAACTCTCCATCTCATGAAGGATGTTTTATTCCATGAGTGATTAGAAAGTAGAGATCATGTATGCTACAAATGAATATCATTTTCTTATAAAAAGATATTTTCTTCATCTTAGAATCAAAAGATTAGGGCGGGCCAAATAGCTCAACAGATTAAAGCTCCTGCAAGCAGGCACAAAGGCCAGGTATGATCCCTGGCCTGCTGTGCTGGCCCCGCCCTTGGGGCACACTGAGAAGACAATTGAGACTGGGCATGGTGGTGCACGCCTGTAATCCCAGCTCTTGGGAGGCTGTAAACAGGCAGATCACTATAGGTCCAATCTAGTAGAGAGACCCTGAATACACTGTAGGCCCTTCCCTAAAATACAAAACAACAGCAACAAAAAAAAATCAAAAGATTGACTTAGGTAAATAAAAGTACAGAAAAGGACTGTAGGCAAAACTGACACAAGAAAGAATTTAGGACTAGAACGAATTATTGCATATCCTAAACAAGTAACAATGATCTTATAGTCCTATATTCCTAGAAAACTTTATTTCTTACAAAGTAACTTCACACCACTGTTCCATTTGAGACTCTCACCAACATCATGAAATAAGTTACAGAAATACTACTTTACAGGTGAAGAAAGTGAATCTCAATGATTAAGAAACTTGTCCATGTTCACTCATCTAGAAAGCAAACTGAAGCCAAAATTCTAACCCAGGCTTATTTGATAAAAACTCAGTTCTTTCTACTCTACCTTTTGCTAGTGCCTAAATGTTTGTGTGTCCCCCATTTTAATGCATAAGTCAAAACTCTTAAACTCAATGTGAGTTGGCTATATTTGGAGGTGGAGACTGGGAGATAATTTAGATGATATGTGGAGTGCTTATGAGACGGATCATGTCCTTATAAGAAGAAACAATAGATTATCTTTCTTTCTACTGTGTGAGGACACAGCAGGGTGGTCACCATCAGATCAAGCTCCAACCAGGCACCAATCCTGCCAGCAATGGGATCTGGTACTTCCTAGTCTCCAGAACTATGAAAAATAAACTTCTGTTGTTTAAAACACCCAGTCTATGTGATTTTGCTTCAGCCATCAGAATGAAGGTAATTATGGTCTCCTACATTCATAAATATAAGGAACTCTTTCCAAATCAAAATATTTTAGGCTTCCACAAAAGAATTATTGTTTTTTTAGCAACCACTGATTTAACAAAATGAAAGCCATTGTTAATTGAATAGTGTTTTAATGGAATGTATGGAATTATTCAAACAATGTAAATGTTCATTTAATAAAATAAATTGTGTGGTGTTTTAGTTTAAATGGTTTCTTGGCCAAGGCAATCAGCTCAAAGCAATCACTGACCATCAAGTGCCAGCTCTCACACAGTGCTAGTATTGTGTAACCTCTATGACAGTAAAGGATAAAGTTCACTAAGCATTTTGAATAGGTAACACCTTATAGGTGTTGGATAAACGCTTGTCATCATCATCATCATAATTGAGACATAGATTGCCAACAGAGATAGCTAGTGTTCCTTACAGCTCCAGTTTTTTAAAAATAATTTTATTGAGAAACAAATAGCAATGAGACAGTTTCAAAACAGATTAGTAGGACAGTTTCAATTATTAATGCATTGCATATCGTTGTCTTCTTAGAGGTTATTCATAATACAAGATGCAGACATGATATCCTGTCCACAAACACAATTAGAACCAATCTCTCTATTCATTGAATTAAGATAATGCAGTTGTATATCTACCCTAATTATTTTGAGTATACACATACAAAATGGTCCTTCATTTGTATCCCCCATTTTTGGTTAGTTTTGTCAGAGAAAGGCATTCCATTGTCATTTAAATATTGTAGGTGTGTGAATTCAGCAAAACCAGTAGTACATAATAGTAGTGGGTTTTCTGTAAGACTGGCAATGTCAGAAGTTGTTGACTTGAGCCTTTTACAGCTCAGTATATTAATATGGCTTTACTTTTTATACTTCATTTCTATACTTTTCTGCTGGATGGTTAAGATCAAAATAAAGCAAGACCTGTATAACAAAAAATGTAACTTTTGTATTTGACATGGTCAGTCAAGTCCCCTCAGGATTTATCCTGAAACCCTGTACTGCAGTTTGTAGATCTTTTGTCAGTGTCACCCATGTGGATGAGTCACGGCCATTTTCTGACCAATTTGCTCTCTGTGAAATCCTGAGAGAATGTTTTCTCTCCAGGTGACTCTCCTTAGGCACACTCTACATCATCGATCACTTTCCTCTTTGGCCCCATAATCTCCTTGATCAGAAAATTTGGGACACTACCGAGTTACGTGATGTAACGGTACAAGTTCTCATATGTCCTGAGTCTTAATTGACCTTAGAAGGCTAGGGCCAAAATGTTGGCTTTCCTTGCAGCCCTCCTTTTTCTCTAATTTGGTCTGCAGACTTAGGTTGTTAACCATTCAGAAGACAAGCTTATTGTTATTACCATACAACTTAGGCTGTTAAGCTTAACCTCACTATCTGTCTGCATATCAAACATCTTCAGCATAATATGGAACAGGTACTTTTCATCAAGTATTGATATGTTGAAATTTAAGTCCCTACAGAATATGATAAAAAACATTTAAAAATTAGGCATAAAGAATTAAGACCATTTCAGTGGGTGAAACCAAAGAGGAGGAATGGATTCTCCACATAACATAGCTTGCCCAATACAGTGAGTTCTGTCTCCAAACAGCATCTGTGGCATTTTAATACTTTCACACCCCTTAACATTCCAATCCTTCATCTACCTTTCATAATTTCAGTACCCTAAAACACAAAATGGCATGCATTTCAAAGAGAAAGGTTTTGTACTTTTTGCTAGTGAAAGTGAGCGTAGGTGAAGTTAAGACACTCATAGAGAAGCATCTAGGTGTACTAGGGTTCAGAAATGCCAAAGCTAAACCATGGACTCATTATCTGTAAAACCCTGGTGAGCTAGCATGCCAGGGTTTCTGAAACAAATTACTACAGACTGTAGCGTAAAGAAGAAATTTGTTCTCTCACAACTCAGGAAGCTAGAAATCCAAAACCAAATTATCCAGAGAGCCATACTCCCTCTAAAAATTCTAAAGAAAAACATTGTTCCAATATTCCTTGCTATTTTCTGGTCTTCCTTGCTGCAGTCCTTAGTGCTCCCTGAGTTTTAGGGGCATCACTTCAATCTGTGACTCCAACTCTTTTTCCTTATAAGGTCACTAATTATTGGATTTAGAATTGATGCTAATCTGAGCTTACTTTTACTTGGTAACATCTGCAAAGATCTTATTTCCAGATGAAGTGAAATTTACAGGTCTAGGTGGGTATGAATCTTGGGTTGAGGGGCTTTATTTAACACACTAAACCACAAAATGTCACTTAATCTGAATGTGCATCTGTTTCCTTGATAATAAAAATAAAAATCATATCTTTGCTTATGCCTAGCATGCAATTATAAGTTTTTTCTTCTGAGAAAAGAGTGTGTAATTGGTGGATTTTGCACCCAGAATTATGATTTCACAACCAATTTGAAAGATAAGAAAAACTTTCCTTTCCCTTTTTGAAAATATGAGTCAAAGGGCCGAGGAGATGGATCAGTGGAATAAGTGCTTCCCTGGCAAGCCCAAGGGCCTGAGTTCAATCCCTGGTTCCACAAAAAAAAAAAAACAAAAGAAAATATGAGTCAAACACATTGAAGGTATTTGTGGTTGCATGGTTGTATGCTGTAGGTGGGGAAGTTAAAAGGAAGCAAATGTATTGCATGGTAGAAAACAGTAAGCTGGCATTCCATAAACAGACCCAATATATACACTGTATTGTTTAATATAAATAATAAATGTTTCAGATGTAATCACTTTTGAAAAATAAAACATAGTGTTCTTTAAATAGAAATAAATCTATTGAAGCACAATAGAGAAACCAAATTCAAAATAGTTTTCTAGAAAAGGAATTCATCCAAACACTCTCTCCTTAAACTCCATAGACCTAAAGCCTATGGAAGATCAGTCTCTGGCCCTTTCTAAATAGCGGCCTGTGTGTTCAAGTTTCATTTGAAAACTGAACATATAGTGTAGTGAATCTTGCCAGTTCAATTTTCCTGAATCATGCACAGAGAGAAGTACACCAATAGGTTTATCATTATTTAGGGCTAATAAACAATAAGCTTTAAGGTTAAGTTGAATAAATGGAATGCTCTTGGTTATAGCTTTTTCCTACTGGAAGTTTTATAACTTTCTACTTGGTTCACTGAATTTGGCTATTAGTGCTTCATGTGTTCACATAGAAAGTATGCTTCCCACCCAAAATGTATTTACTTCCCCTAGAATGAAAAGAGCAACAAAGAACAAATCAAGAAATAATTTTTTGAGCTAATCCTTGAGTGGTTTCCCTAGGGTCCTCTGTATACTTAATGATGGATTGTTCTGCCACGCTATGGGACTGAGAAAATCTACCCTTTTTCAGTCCAAAACACTTACATTTCAGTAAAGCCTTGTTCAAAGGAAAGGGAGAATTATTTCATATGAAAATTAGGTAAGCAAACAGAAATTCTGGTAGATATTCTTCAACAATAGCTCAGTGGCAAGCCATGATTTCACGAAAAGATGCAAATTTTATGAAAAATATTTCAGATGATTATTTTCTTTGATTAATAAAATTGGCTTTCCTAATTAAGCATTAAGAGGGAACAAAGTCAAATAGTGCATTGGTAGGTGGTAACAATTCTGCATCTCTAGGATTTGGAATCCACACACTAGAAAATAGCAATGAGAGAGAAAGAGTGAGAGAGCAAGTGAGCGAGAGAGAGACAGAGACAGAGACAGACACAGAGAGACAGAGACAGACAGAGACAGAGACAGACAGAGACAGAGAGACAGACAGAGACAGAGAGAGAGACAGAGAGACAGAGAGAGACAGAGAGAGACAGAGAGAGAGACAGAGAGAGACAGAGAGAATGATCGCCAAACGGGAACTGACAGGAAAATTACAAGCTACAGAGAAGTTGAAGACATGGACCACAATGCAGGGAAAGGAGTGAAACAGTTTAGACTTTTGCTGGTCTGTCTCTGCCAAAGTTGGGCCCTGGAGGTTTCAGGAGGACCCAGAAACAAAGGGTGGTCAACTGGGCTGGCAGTTGTTGTGATCTACAGAGACAGTACAAGAGTCCTTCCACAGTCAACAGCTGAAGAGGTATCCCAGTACAGATATTCACCAAATCTCTGGAAAAACTGTGGAGTTGAGTGCCATTCTGGGAAAAGATTTAGTGTTTGAATTTAGGACTCAGAACATCAGTGGGCCAGATACATTTTGGGATGAGTCATGTTACCTGCCCATAGTGACTGATAAAGAGAGAGCCACAAGGAGACTGAGCAAGAAAGAAACACGTTCAGAGGTCTGAGCCTAGGCCAGGAAAGAAAAAGGCCCTATCCTCCACAACCAGAGACCAGGGCTCGCTTCTGTTGTTCTTGGTTTGAGAGTCTCAGCAGCCCTTATCTTATGTCCTTCATCCAGTTTCCATCTGGATTCTGACTCTCTCCCTTCTGTACTGGCATGAGCAGGGATATATTTTGCCTTGGACATTGTCACAGCCTTCAGAAACAGAGAAGGCTCTGTAACAGATGCAAGGGAGGCTCCCAAAAAATCCAAAGAACTGGGCTGAAAAGATAGCTCAGCAGCCTAAGCACCTGCCTGGGAAGCACAAGGACCAGGGTTTGATCTCTGGTATCACAAGCCATACCAGTCCCTCCTTAAGCTGGCTACAAAACAGGGCAAGGTAGTGCACACCTATAATCCCAGTGCTGGGGAGGCTGAGATAGGAAAATCATTATGAGCCTGAGCTGCATAGTGAAACCCTATACCAAAGAAGAAAAAGAAATCCACATGCCTTAAAACTAGGTGCAAAGGGGCTGGGGAGATGGCTCAGTGAAATAAGCGTTTCCCTGGCAAGCGCAAGGGCCTGAGTTTAATCCGCACTTTTGCAAAAAAAAAAAAAAAATACTAGGTGCAAAAATTGTGAATTTCTAGGTCCAAAGTACTGTAAATTAATAGATTCCAAAGTTGCAGCTCCCAAGCATTGGCCAAATATCACAGTGGATTAAAGCACCTGCAAGGAGGAACAGGGGCTGAGGCTTCGATCCCCAGCCTGCCATGCTGACCCCGCTCCCAGGGCACGCTGAACCAGCAATTGAGACTGGGTGTGGTGGTGTGGGCCTGTAATCCCAACTCTTGGGAGGCTGTAAACAGGTGGATCACTATGAGTCTGATCTAGTAGTGAAACACTGAACACCCTGTAAACCCTTCCCTAAAATATATATTGAGACTACGAAAACAATTCAAAGAATTAGTGAAGCAAAAAGCTGGTTCTTTCAAACATTAAATAAAATTGATAAATCCCTAGCTAACCTCATCAAAAAGAGGAAAGAAAAAATTCAAATACAAGCAATGAGGAATAAAAAGGGTGTAATTATCACACAGTGGAAATTCAGAAGATTATCAATAGCTACTTTGAGAATCTTTACTCTCGGGCTGGTGAGATGGCTCAGTGATCTAAAGCACCTACTTAGAAAAAGCTTAGCAAAGCACAGGGACCGCAGTTCAATCCCTCAGCACCACATGCCAGCCAGCCCTGCCCCCTGGTGGGCGGAGCTGGCCCCGCGCACACGCGCATACACACACATAAATAAATAAATAAATAAATAAATAAATAAAAATTTAAAAGGAAAAAAAAAGAATCTTTACTCTCACAGAATAGAAGACATAGAAGAAATGGACAGATTCCTAGAAAGGTACAAATTACTACAACTGAATCAACAAGATATAACCACGCTTAATAGCCCAGTAACAGCCAATGAAATACGAGATGTAATTGAAAACCTGCCCACAAAGAAAAGTCCAGGTCTGGATGGATTCACAGCTGAATTCTACAAGAAATTTACACAAGATGTAGTGCCTATACTCCTCAAACTCTTCCATGAAATTGAAAAGGAAGCAATCCTCCCAAAATCATTCCTAGAGGCCAGTATTATACTGATACCAAAACAAGGGAAAGATGCAACTAAGAAAGAGAACTACAGGCCGATCTCCCTCATGAACATAGGTGCCAAAACCCTCAATAAAATCATAGCAAATAGAATACAGCAAATCATCAAGAACATCACACACCATGACCAGGTAAGATTTATCTGGGGGATACAAGAATGGTTCAATATTCGAAAATTTATAAATGTAATACATTGTATCAATAGAGCTCAAGCTAAAAACCACATGATCATCTAATTGATGAGAAAAGGCTTTTGACAAAGTCCAACACTCATTCATATTCAAAGTCCTACAGAAAATTTGAACAGATGGCCTCTACTTCAATCTGTAAAAGCCATTTATGAAAACCCAATGGCTAACATAATTCTAATGGGGAAAAACTGAAATCTTTCACTCTTAGATCTGGTACAAGACAAGGATATCCTCTATCACCACTCCTACTCAATGTAGTTCTGGAATCATTAGCTACAGCCATTAGATGAGAAAAAGAAATAAAAGGAATAAGAATAGGTAAAGAAGGAGTTAAATTATCATTATTTGCAGATGACATGATACTTTACTTGGAAGATCCAATAAACTCCACCAAGAAGCTACTAGAATTAATATAGAAATTCAGTAGCATTGCAGGTTATAAAGTCAATACCCAAAAGTCAATAGCAATCCTCTACACAGACAACAAACACACTGAGAGGGAAATTAAAGAAACAATACCCTTTACAATAGCACCAAGGAAAATGAAATACCTTGAAATTCATCTAACTAAAGAAGTCAAAGATCTTTTCAAGGAAAATTACAGAACTCTGAAAAAAGAGATAGTAGAGGATTTCAGAAAATGGAAAGATGTTCCATGCTCCTGGATAGGAAGAACCAACATTGTGAAGATGGCCATACTCCCAAAATTGCTGTACAGATTTAATGCAATCCCTAT
>NW_004524747.1:2303665-2305877 GCF_000260255.1 Octodon degus
TAGGGGACTCAGGTCAACAATTTCTGACATTGCCAGTCAAGCGGAAGACCCAATACTGTTATGGGCTACTGGACTCTTTTATATTATTTTGCTGAGTTTGCACACCTATAATATTCAAGTAACGGAACTTAACAAAAAAAAGGGGATACAGATGAATGTGCATTTTGTATCTGTGTATTCAAAGTGGTTAGGATAGATATATAGTTACATTCTCTTAATGAGTAGAGGGATTTGGTCTAATGGTGTTTTTAAGTAGGATATCATGTCCACATCTTGTACAGCAATTAACCACTAGGAAGAATGTATGCAATGTGTTAATCATTGAAACTGTCCTACCAATGTGGTTTGAAACTGTCTCATTGTTATTTGTTTCTCAATAAAATTATAGAAAGAAAATAGTGAGGATAGATATACAGCTACTTTCTCTTAATTTATTCAATAGAAAGATTTGTACTAATAGTGTTTCTGGGCATGGTAACATTTCTGCAACTTGTAATCTGAATAATCACTTAGAAGACAGCAATATGAAATGTATTAATTATTGAAACTGTCCTACTAATTGATTTTGAAACTATCTCATTGTTATTTTTTCTCAATAGTTATTAAAAAAGAAAAAATAAAAATAAAAAAATGAATATAATTAATGGAACTCAATACCCTACTATCACAAATATACAAATCAACTAGATGAAACCCAACAAAGAAATATCAGAGGTCAAACAAACCTTTGAACAAATGAACTTAATATATATCTACAGTGTTGCAGTCAACAACAAAATATACATTCCGTTCAGATACACATGAAACTCTCTTAAATAAATGGCATGATATTTCACAAATTATTAATAAGCAAATGCAAAAGAATCAAAATTGTCACATGAATATTGACAGATCATAGTGCAGTGAGATGGAAAATAATGAGAAAAGAAATCACAGAAATTATATAAACACATGGAAATTAAAAAAGACTCTCTTGAGTAATAACTGGGCCAGACAATAAATTAGATAGCTCTTAAATCAAACAATAATGCCGATACAACATACGACAGAATCTATGGGATGCAACAATGAGTTACAGAAGTAATCAAGGAATAAATAAGATAACTTCTAGAACTAAAAGGCAGTCCCAGTATAACATACCAGAATGTATGGGACACAATAAACACAGTCATAAGAGGCAAATTTCTAACTGGAAATGCCCGAATTACAAACACAGAACAAGTCCAAATAAGTAAGTTGACAATGTACAACATCTACAGAAACAAACCCAAAGCTAGTACAAAGAAGGAAATTATAAAGATCACAATGGAAATCAAAGACATTGAGACAAAACATTTGTTGAATAGTTAGTTCTTTAAAAGTAAACAAATCTTGAGTTCAATCCCCGGTTCCGCAAAAAAAAAAAAAAACACGCAAAGTGAGAGGGGTAAAAGTAAACAAATCTGTAGAAAATCTAAAGAAAATAAAAGGAGAGAAAAGATCCAATCCAATGCAATTAGAAAGGGAAAAAGTACGATCACAATGAACACTAACAAAGATAAAAATTTTATTAAGAACTATTCTGCAAACCTATATACCAATAACAAAGAGAACTAAGAAAAAATGTATAGATTGCTAGATACACATGTATTACCACCAATAAGCCAAGATTTAAAAACCCAGAATAATTCAAAGATAGGGAGTGAAATTAAACAAACAATAAATAACCTGCCAACTAAGAAAAGCCCAGGTCCAAATTGGATCAGAGATAAATTCTACAAATCTACAGAGAAGTTATAAAATCAATACTTTTCAAACATTTTAATAAAATTGAAGGGAAAGGGATACACACACATTCATTAGAATAACGTACCATTGCTATAATTCTAAAATCAGACAAGGATCCAAACAAAAAGAGAACTATTTTTTTAATGAACTTACAAATAATCTTCCTCAATAAGATACTGGGAAACAGAATACAACAAATCATCAAAAAGTTCACACATCATGACCAGTCATTCTTTATCCCAAAGATCCAAGGGTGGTTTAATAAACCAATAAGTGTAATATACCCCATAAACAAAAGCAAGGACAAAAATCATATGTACATATGAATAGATACAGAAAGAGAATCTGACAAAATTCAACACCCATTCTCAATAAAAACATTGAATAAAATAGGTATAGGAAGACTTTAATTCATTTTTTTAAATAATTTTATTGAGAAACAAAT
>NW_004524747.1:2306647-2308785 GCF_000260255.1 Octodon degus
AGCCTAAGAGAATGTTTTCTCTCCATGTGACTCTCCTTAGACACACTCTACATCACTGATCACTTTCCTCTGTAGCACCATAATCTCCTTGATCAGAAAATTTGGGACACAACTGAGTTACATGATGTTACAGTAAGGTTCTCCTATGTCCTGAGTCAGGAAGACTTTAATTCAACCTGATAAAAACCATTTATGACAAAACTATTGCCAAATTCACATTTCATGGGGGAAAACCTGAAAGCTTCACCTTATAATCAGGAACAAGATAAGGATGTCCACTATCACCATTCCTGTTCAACACAGTACTTGAAACACTAACAAGATGATGTAGGCAAGTAAAAGAAATAAATAGGATATGTGCAGGAAAGGAAGAAGTCAAATTATCGTTTGCAGAAGATGTGGTACTTTACATAGAAGATACAAAAAATACCACTGAAAATCCTTAGAATTTATAAACACATTTCACAATGTGGCAGGATACAAAATCAACATGCAAAAGCCAATAGTATTCCTACATGTAAATAATAGAATCAGGTATATAAGCGCGAGCAGCGGGCTCTCGGGTCTCTTTTAGTGCCATCTGCTCGCAGAGCCTCCTCCCGCTCCTCCTGCCGCCAGGGCACCTGAGTCACTCCCTGCGCAGCTGGGCTGCCCAACTCCCTGCACGAGCCACGGGTATTTGGAGTTTTTACATACAACATGGCAGACATTGACAACAAAGAACAGTCTGAACTTGATCAAGATTTGGATGATGTTGAAGAAGTAGAAGAAGAAGAAGAAACTAATGAATAAACAAAAATCAAAGCACGTCAGCTGACTGTTCAGATGATGCAAAATCCTCAGATTCTTGCAGCCCTTCAAGAGAGACTTGATGGTCTGGTAGACACACCAACAGGATACACTGAAAGCTTGCCTAGGGTAGTTAAAAGAAGAGTGAATGCTCTCAAAAACCTTCAAGTTAAATGTGCACAGATAGAAGCTAAATTCTATGAGGAAGTTCATGATCGTGAAAGGAAATATGCTGTTCTCTATCAACCTCTATTTGATAAGCGATTTGAGATCATTAATGCAATTTATGAACCTATGGAAGAAGAATGTGAATGGAAACCAGATGAGGAAGATGAGATTTCGGAGAAGCTGAAAGAAAAGGCCAAAATTGAAGATAAGAAAAAGGATGAAGAAAAAGAAGATCCTAAAGGAATTCCTGAATTTTGGTTGACTGTTTTTAAGAATGTTGCCTTGCTCAGTGACATGGTTCAGGAACATGATGAACCTATTCTAAAGCATTTGAAGGACATTAAAGTGAAATTCTCAGATGCTGGCCAGCCTGAGTTTTATCTTAGAATTTCACTTTGAGCCCAATGAATATTTCACAAATGAAGTGTTGACAAAGACATATAGGATGAGATCTGAACCAGATGATTCTGATCCCTTTTTATTTGATGGACCAGAAATTATGGACTGTACAGGGTGCCAAATAGATTGGAAAACAGGAAAAAATGTCACTTTAAAAACCATTAAAAAGAAGCAGAAACATAGGGGACGTGGGACAGTTTGTACTGTGACTAAAACAGTTTCCAATGATTCTTTTAATTTTTTTTGCTCCTCCTGAAGTTCCCGAGAGTAGAGATCTGGATGATGCTGCTGAAGCTATCCTTGCTGCAGACTTTGAAATTGGTCACTTCCTGCGAGAGCGTATAATCCCAAGGTCGGTGCTGTACTTCACCGGGGAAGCCATTGAGGATGATGAGGATGATTATGATGAAGAAGGTGAAGAAGCGGATGAGGAAGGGGAAGAAGAAGGAGATGAGGAAAATGATCCAGATTATGACCCGAAGAAAGATAAAAACCCAGCAGAATGCAAGCAGCAGTGAAGCAGGATGTTTGTGGCCTTGAGGATAACCTGAGCTGTAATAGCCTAAACATAACTATTATTTACTTACAGCCTTATGTTTTTGTATTTTCTTGGCAGAATCAGTAATTTTTTAAAGGAATTGATATTTTAAAGCCCAGTTTGTTCTAACTAGCATTTTATCTATAGTTTTACTGCCAGATACATAGAATGCACAGATTATCTGAAGCATGTTCATTCATTGCTGCAATTTGGTTCTTTGCATCATATAATTATTGGAGTATAA
>NW_004524747.1:2309235-2313060 GCF_000260255.1 Octodon degus
TGGTTTTGGTTACCATAGGGAGGTAAATAAAACTAGAGTTTTCAGAAGTTAACTGATAATATTTTAGTGTACTTCTAAATTTCACGCCCATTAGCTCAGCATCACTCCTGTGTGGTAGGCTGTGCCTTCTGCTTTCCTGGAAAGGATGACTTTACATCCTTTGGTGATACCACTTTTTTGTTGTTTGCTTGCTGTTTTGCAGTCTAAAATAAAAATGGTAAATACAAAAAAAAGTAAATAATAGAATCAATGAGAGGAAATTAGAAAAAAAAATCCATTCACAATAGCACAAGGAAAGAAAACATATTTAGGAAATAATCTAAGGAATTAATGATATCTAAAATGAAAACTACAATATACTGAAAAAGGAAAGCAAAGAGGACAACAGAAAATGGAACATCTTCCTTGTTATTGGATAGCCAAAGCCAGTATAGTCAAAACAATTACGCAGCCAAAATTGATATACTAAAATTGGTGGGCCAGGGAGAGGGCTCAGTGGAATAAGTGCTTCCCTGGCAAGCTCAAGGATCAGAGTTCAATCCCTGGTTCCGAAAAAAAAAAAAAAATGGTTAATGCATTTTTTTTTTCTTTTTTTGCTCCGAGTGCCTTCAGGGCAGGTTTGGCTGCCTTGAGTTGTGGGGATCAAACCACGGCAACCTGAGCCTGACTGCTCTGTTGAAGCAGCTACTGAAAGAACTGAGCTAAGTGGCAGGCCCCCTGGTTAATGCAATTTTAATTGAACTTCCAACAGCATTCATCACAGAGCTGGAGAAAAAAATCCAAAAATTCATATGGACCCAGAAAAGTTCTAAAATATAAAATGTTATCCTGGGTAAAAATAGAAAATGAAAGGGATCACAATTTCATACCTGAAGTTAGATTATAAAGCTACTATGATAGAAACATCATGCTACTAGAACAAAAACAGATGTGCTAATCAGCGGAACAGAGTAAAGCATACAGGAATAAACTCAAGTATGTTCAAATATTTGATCTTTGAAAAAGGGGCCAAAACACACACTAGAAGAAAGATAGCTTCTTTAATAAATGGTACTGGGAAAACTGGCTAACCAGATGGAGAAAATTGAAACTAGATCCATATCTCTCACCATGCTAGAAACTAAAATCAAAATGGATCAAAGAAATAAATACTGAACCAGAAACACTTAACTTGCTGGATGACAAAATCGGTCAAATTCCTAACATCATAAGTATAGGCAAAGATTTTCTGTACATCACTCTTGTTATACAGGAAATAGTTCCAGAAATAGACAAATAGAATCATATCATGTTTTTAAAAAACACCTCCTGTATTGTAAAATAAACAACCAAAAGAGTGAAAAAAACAACCTACACATTGGGAAAAACTTTCCCAGTGACTCCTCAGACAGAAGACTCGTGTCTAGAATATATAAATTCTCAAGAAAATCCTCAAAAAATAGATCCAACCAAAAACAGCAAAGAAAAATGAATAGACACATCACTAAATAAGTAGGAAAATGGTCAGTAAATATATGAACAAACACTCGGCATTTCTGGCTACTATGGAAATTCAAATTAAAGTAACACTGAAAATCCATCTTACCTCAGAAAGAATTGCTATTATAAGTTAAAAATGACAAATGCCAAAGTGCAAGTGGGACCAGAAGAACTCTTGCACATTTTTTTGAGAATATAAGTAAACTAGTACAACTCTGTATAAATTAGTGTGAAGACTTATTAAAAACTGAAACTATTTGATACAGCTATTTTCCCCAAAGAGTTAAAGACATCATATCACAGTGATACATGTATACCCATTTTTATAGTGTAGTATAAAATATCCCCTCCCCACTAGTATACTTCAGTTGCCCAAGTGATAATTTCTGTTGCAGTTCCAGTTGCTTCTGTTTCTTAGAAAAGGCTGGGCACTGTGATGCATAGCTGGTCACTAAGCTGCATATTTAAAGAACCAACTGGAAACAGCCAAGTACTCTACTTCTGTACCCACCCTTTTTCAGCCTCATAAAATATTCCCTCCCTGGATTTTTGGGGTCCTAATATTTTGGGGATTATCCAAATCAGTGCTCGTTGTTGTAAAATGAATCTGCCTTCAAAACCTGGATCTTTTTTGGGTATTTCTGCTTACTGTTACAATAAGCAGCACAATTGCTTATAGCTAAATCTTGGAAATGCCTTATATGTCCGTAAACAGATAAATGAATAAGGAAAAGATAATTTTTACATGCAATCAAGTTCTACTATACAACAAAGATCAACTTAAGTCATGTGTAGAGAAACAGATGCACCTTGCAACCATAATGTTAAGTGAAGTAAATCACACATACATGAGTATAAATACACATGATTTATCTTATATGAAAACCACAAAGTAAAAATGAAAAGCAAAGCATAAGGTAGATTAAAGGAAATTGTGAGATAGATCATTCTCAAAGGTGAAAGGAGGGGGAGGGAAAGAAGTGATAGTAAATTAAAACATGGACTGAGATGTGTTATATACATACATCAACTTCACAGCGGAAGGAAACATTATGTTCTTCAAATATGCACATAAAAAGGCCAAAAAGATCTAGAGATGTATGGACAGGATACTGAGGGAATGGAACAGCAGAATGAAACAACAAAGTGAAAAGAAAAAGAAGTTATCTTATGTATCTGTACCTACTTCCCACAGGAAATGAAAATATTATGTACAACACACATATACTAATAAAAATGAATCAATGAATAAAAGTGTTGGTCTTTTAAACTAATAAACTTGGCAAACTTGTGGCCAATCTTATCAGAAAAAGGAACGCCCCAAATCAATGAAATTAGAAACGTAAAGGAGAAACCACAAGGGATTCCACCAAAATCCAGATCATTGGTAGCTACTTTGAGAACCTGTAGTCTAATTAAGTGGGGAACTCAGAGGAAATGGATAGATTCCTACATACATATAACCAACCAAACTGAACCAAGAAGTTATGAAAATCTTGAACAATTCAATATAAGTCAAAAAATTGAAGAAATAATAATAAAATTATCAACTAATAAATGCCTTAATCTGCTTGGAATGCAGTGCTGAATTGTATAAGAACTTTGGAGATCTAACCCAATACTTCTGAAGCTCTTTAATGAAACTGCAAGGTAAGGAGTATTCCTAAAGTCAGTCTTAGAAGCTCCCTTTAGACTGATTTCAATCCTGGAAAAGGCCCTAACCAAAAAGAAAACTACTGGCCAATTTCTTTAATGAGAATTCACACAAAAATTCTCCATAAGGTACTGTCAAACAGAATTCAACAGATTGTCAAAAAGTTAATGCATCATGACAAAGCAGAATTCATTCCTGGGAGGCAAGGATGGTGCAATGTATGGAAATCAATAAGTGTAATACACCACAGAAACAGAAACAAGGGCAAAAATCAAATGACAAATTCAGTAGATGCAGAAAAGGCTTCTGACAAAATCTAATAGCCACTAATGATAAAAAATGTGAAGAAAAGAGACATAGAAGAGCCTTATCTCAATCTGATGAAAGCTATTAATGATAGAATAGACATTGTATTATGCCAAGCATAACACATTTTTCGTAATAAAGGTCCATAAATAATGGGTGTTTCAAATCTTTAGAATATTTCCATTGATAAATTATTAATTTTATGTGCTTTACTGTGTGAAACAATGAGTTCTTAACAGTAAAAATATCATCAAATAAAGTACTTCATTTTTAATATTTATTGTTTTTTTTCCACAGTTTTATTGATAAACAGATAGCAATGAGACAGTTTCAAATCAAATCAGAAGTACAGTTTCAACAAATAATACACTGCATATATTCTTCTT
>NW_004524747.1:2317173-2329200 GCF_000260255.1 Octodon degus
TCTTGGTCTTAACCATCCAGCAGAAAGGTATAAAAATGAGATATGAATAGTAAAGGCATATTAACATACTGAGTTGTAAAAGGCTCAAGTCAACAACTTCTGACATTGCCAGTCTTACGGAAAACCCACTACTATTATAGACTACTGGACTATATTGGAATATTTTGCTGAATTCATGCACCTACAATATTTAAATGACAATGACAATGGAATACCCTTCTCTGACAATACCAAACAAAAAAAGGGGATACAGGGCTGGGGAGATGGCTCAGTAGAATAAATGCTTGCCTGGCAAGCTCAAGGGCCTGAGTTCAATCCCCAGTCCCGCCAAAAAAAAAGGGGGGGATACAATTGAATGACCATTTTGTATCTGTATATTCAAAATACGATAGATATACAGTGACTTTCTCTTAATTCAGTGAATAGAAAGATTTGTTCTAATAGTATTTGTGGACAGAATATCATGTCTGCATCTTGTACTATGAATAACCATTTAGACAACCATATGCAATGTATTAATTATTGAAACTGTCCTACTAATCGGTTTTGAAACTGTCTCATTGCTATTTGTTTCTCAATAATATTATTTACAAAAACAAAAATCAACAAAACAAAGGATTAGGATGCAATATGTGTATGTACCAACTCCTCATCATAAATATATTAACCATTACATATATAAAGCATGCACTGAGAAATAAAAATCAAGGTCCTGAAAAAAAATCTAAAAAAGAACAACAAAAATAAATTATTAAATGAACTGCCTTGCTGTTTTGTCAGGAGCTTCTTATTATATTAAGTAATGTGCAGTTAACAGGAATATAAAATATAAATAAAATAAAGTATTCATTTCTTAACATATATTGTAGATTTAGAATAAACTTAAAAAATTCTTATCGGCTATGTACTTTCTTACAAAACCTAAGTAATAATATCAGAAATAAAACCCAAAATGAGCTACAATGCTAATCACAAACAAAAGACTACCAAAGAAATAGTTTTTGCTACAACTTGCACACCCGAGGCAGTCTTCACAAATGACAACTTCACGTTCCATGCATATGTCTCACTTACTCTGCTTAGCTTTCCTTTCCTGTGTGGCAGGCCATTCTTGTCACCTCCTGTCTTCCTATTTGGTCAAGAGCTTCCTACTATGTAGTACAATGTGCACTTAACAGGGAAATAAGCGGGGCCAGAGAGATGGCTCAGTGGAATAAGCGCTTCCCTAGCAGGAAAATAAAACATCAATAAAGTAAAATATCAAATGTGTAGTAAGTGCTTAGAATAGAAATCACATTTTCACATCAGCTATTTATTTGGTTACTAAATCTAAGAAATATCATCAGAAATAAAAAAATACATGAACTACAGTGAAAATATGAATAGATCTCTAAAATAAAGATAACCTTGGCTTCAATTGTCACATTCAAGGCAATCTTCACACATGAAAATTATATGTTCCATATACAGGTATCACTATAATGATACCACATAGGTTTTGTTTTCCTGTCTTTTCTTGTAGGGCATAGTTGATATCCTTTTTGTTTTCCTATTGCTGTAGTAGGTCTTATATACTGAATCTGCTGGCTCACCTGTCAGCTCACTAGTATGGTCCACAATTTTTTTACATAGTTCCTTGAAAGAAACATTTTATTTTTCCTATGCTGTAAAGGATCTCCTATGAGTTCCAGTCTCCATCCCCTAAGAAAATTTCTCTGTGGTACCTTACAAACCATCAAATTACTTTTGCTACACATGTTTATGATTAAGTAAAACACAACCATGGGCCATTGCTTCACGTTTCACCACACATTATATTTGTTGCATAACTCACAAATAACATCTATTATATCTTTGATTTTGTTGTAGAAAGTTTCTATCTCAGGCTTCTATTTTGTTACGATTTCCTTATCAATATTTCCATCATGGAGCAATGCTGACATGAGCACTCTTGGTTTGTCTTTGTTTGTCCTATAGGTGGCCAATGTATATCTTTCTGAAATTCTAACATTGTACTATGCAATTCTCTGTCCTGAAATTGCAACATTTCATTTGGAATTGCTGCTTTGTTCATGCATACAGTTCCTGAGCTGGTTAACCAGTGCTCAGTTAGCAAATGTATCATCAATTGAAAACTAATAAACAAATATCATATTCTTATTAGTTTGGGAGATGGAAGTAACAATCTGTCCATTTGGTTTATTCATATACAAATAACGACCTGATGGGTGAATTCCAGGATAAGTTTCTAAATTGAAAGAATAAAAGTAAATAATCTTGGGGCCAGGGAGATAGCTCAGTGGAATAAGTGTTTGCCTGGCAAGAGCAAGGTCCTGAGTTCAATCCCTGGTACCACCCCCCAAAAAAATGTTAATAATCTTCACATCTAGAAGGGTATTTTTATGCCACATTTTGATCCATACCTTTTCAGTAAGTCATTTTGGATTTCTGCTATTACCATTAGAAATCTCTGCTATGTAAAGCAGACCTATGGATACTTTCAGTTTGATATGAGTGAAGTCTTATAATAAATATATTCTTGGGCCAGGGAGATGGCTCAGTGGAATAAGCGCTTGCCGGGCAAGCTCAAGGGCCTGAGTTCAATCCCTGGTTCCACAAAAAATAAATAAATAAATAAATTCTTAATATGGATATCGCTACATACAAAACATTTTATTTGCATTTCAGCCTTTTTGTGTTTCACAACATCTTGCACCATTTTGTTTGCTATAATTTACAACATTGAATGGTGGTGCTACCATTCTGGGCAGTATCTTTCACCCTTGCCAAGACATTTGTTATATTTTCAGACCCAGTTCTAACATTGGGTCATCCAATTGGTTGCTTCACCCTTTCACAAGATGAAGCTGCCAAACATGTGAAACTGTCAAATGCATACTTATATTGCTGTTTTCTTCATTATCTGAATCAGAACGTTCGGTGTTCCTTGTGTCTGTTTCATTTGATTCTCACTACATTTCACTGTCACAGGAGCTTGGCCCACATGGCAAATATCAAAGTCAGCATCGCCATCACCACCATCACTGTCAGCATCATTGTCATTATCACCATCTATCCACACCACACTTCTGTTATGAAAACATGTGATTTTTTATATCATAATGGATCATCTTCATCATCCATGCATGAGAAATCTGATGATACATTTTTTAAAAAGTTAAGTTTATTGGTACATTTTAGACATATATAATGATTATATACTTCATAGGGAATTTCACCTTACATGATATATTTTGATTCCTCTTTTTTCCCAAAGGCTACTCCTCCCTTCAACCACTTTTCTCCTTCCTACAATCTTAAAACAAAATGAACTTAATCTTCTAGAAGACAAAACAGGTGATTTTTGAATTTACAGGGGTAGGCAAGGATTTTCTGAACAGAAATCAGATTGCACAAGTAAAAATGCCAAGAATCAACAGATTGTATCAAATTAAAAATTCTTCTGCATGCCAAAGGTAACAACGAACAGAAGGAAGACACAACCCAAAGAATTGGGAAATTGTTTTATCAGCTACTCCTCAGAGAAAGGACTAATATCTAGAACATACACAAAATAAATTTTAAAAGTGTACTCTTCAAATGAACAGACCCAATGTAAAAAATGAACAGCTGAAGTGAAGAGACACTTCTCTGAAGAATTACAGATGACCAATAAATACAGGAAGAAATGTTCAAAATCTGTGACTATTCAACACATGCAAGTTAAAACAACACAGAGAGTTCATCTATTTCCAGAAAGAATGGCTATCTTCAAGAAATCAAATAACAATGAATACTGGAGAGGCTGCAGAGAAAAATGTAAACCTTCTCTATTGTTGGTGGTAGAACAAACCAGTCCAACCATTGTGGAATTCAGTATGTAGATTCTTCAAGAAATTAAACATTAAAATTTCACTTGTTATTCCTCATTTAGACATCTTCCTGAAAAAGTTGCAGACATTATATTACTGTAATACTTCCATATCCATGTTCAAAGCAGCACACTTTATGACAGCTAAACGTGGAAGTGTCTTATATATCCACAAAAAGATGAATGAATAAAGAAAACAGTATTTATATACATAAAGATGAACTTTAGTCATATGTAGAAAACAGATGTACCTTGAGACTATAATATTCAATTAAACAAATAAGACATGCAAGCTTAAATATTTCATGGTTTCTTTTATGTGAGAAAACCAAAATATAAACAATGAGTAAAATAAAAGGTAGGCAATGGGAAATATACATACATAAAGAGATCTTTTGTATGTGTAAAGGGAATCAAGAGATGGGAAAGGAAGAAGATAAAGGAGAAAAATTATACTTGAAAGAGGGGTTGTGATGCGCTGCTTACATATACAAATATATATGGAGGGGAAAAGGAGATAAAAATGAATTAAGATGTGTCATGTACATGTGCCAACTCCCTATGGTAGATGCATTCATTTTGTACTAAAAAAGGCACCAATTAAAAAAAGAGGGAACAAGGTAACCCAGTTAATTTGGACTTGCCTTTACAATTTGTACTTTGCATGTTTTTCCAGAAGGCAAGCAACTACTGTGAAAGATAGCATATGCTTACTGAGGTCAGACTGTAACACCTAGAAGTTGTTTGCTTGATTTCTCTATTATTCTCAATGCTGAAAGCAGGTGACTTCCTGGAAGGTCTGGAGCCCTAGTATTTGGATATTTATTTGGAACACTCTGTAAAACATTTTGGAGAATGAGGATGTGACCTTTGTCATATGGGACCTTATGTACAGAATTCAATGATCTTTCTGGAGAAGTAGATTCTCACTGCTGATGTTGTTATGGCCAAGCTTCAGCTACAGTGAAGTTATCTAAATCTTCCAAAATATTATTAAATCATTTCTCATCTATTTAAAAAGCAAAATAGATATAACATTAAGCTTAGGGTTTTGAACTTTCTAAATTTATTTTAGTTTTGCATACCTTTCACTTTGTACATATATGGAAAATCATATTTTTAGTGCCTAGAAGGCTAGCTGTTATTCTGGCCAGCACTGGTATACATGGTAAAAAGATGCTAGAGAACATTGTTAAAGTATGTTGGATGAAAAGGTATAAAATGTGGCTGTCTGGAATTAAATAATTATTCCCACAAACAAAGGCACTTTGCTATTAATCCAATCATAAGCCTTGGATTTATCTGTATCCAGTTAGTTGGGCAGACTGAGGCTGAACTCTCAAACCAGTTTCCCTGACAGTAGAAGCTCATTGATGTACTCTGTTTACCAAGATATGGCAGTTCTGTCAAGCAGAAAGATCTTGTGGAGAGACAATGGGTTATGGACTAATGACTGTAGCTGTTCTGAGATGGTTGACCCAGAGCTGCCAGGTAGGCACTTTCTTTAAGCATTTAGAGTGGAAAAGATACCAAGGATCTCAATATGTATATTCACACTTCATCCCAACAAAAACAACCATTTGAGGCACATGCTATTATTACCATCACTTAAAGAGGAAAAAACTGAGGCTCAAATAACAGAAGTAATTTGTTCAAAATAAATACCTAACTTAGATTCAACTATAGATCCACCACACTCCAAAGCTCATGATTTTTTCTACTGTCTCTCATTTTATTTTTTTCAAGCAATATTTTATTGCTATGTATTTGTACTAAATAATGACTACATTCATCATCTAGAGTTAGCACATGTACATAACTCATATGAATTCATTTTCTATCACTCTCCCCTTCTGTCCCCCAACCATCTCTTAGTCTCCTTTCATTGTACAAGAGAGTTCTATCATTACCATTACAATTCTTCGTTAGAATTATGTGATTCTTCTCTCCCCTTTAAACTATGTTTTGAATATAGGCATCATGTTGCTCTGATTCACTTCTCTATGGTGAAAACAAGCACAATGTCTACTGCCTATTGAGTACTTAATGAATAAAAATAATGACTGATTGAAATCTATGAAGGATTTACATATGTCAATTTTCCCTAACTCATACCCTCACTGAGACATCAGTTCACATACAGTTCCCAATATGAGACTTGGCTTGGAACTAGAAGCTGAGGAGAATGTGTCAGACACATTTTATCCATTCTTTTTCTACTTCCTCTGTGATGACACAAGATACACTTCAACCAAATTTTCTTGCCTAATGAAACTTTTTCTTGGTCATGCAGTCTGGATTTTGGTTAAGATGGCATGAATTTCATTAACCAGCAAGATGGGAAAGCGGATACAGGATGACTTACTTCTATCCTTTCTAGCTTTATAGAGCACTATATTATGCTCTTCTGAGCTAGTCAGAGAAAATCAGGCACTCCGAATATTATACATTTTAATGAATAGAATTTGGCCTAAAGCCATCAGTTTTGTTTAATGATGCAGAACACGGTTTTGGTACTTGAACTCTAATAAGAACTGTACAAGCCACTTGCCAGCACAGTTTCTATCAAGACATTTTTGACAACTAGAAGGCAAACAAAAGGACAATTTAAATGTAACATCACATCCACTCAACCTGTCACTCAAATGCCTAACGGTGATCTGACACCAAATCAATAGTATTATGGTTCACTGAAGTCAGATCAATGGTTTCACAAAGTTTCAGAGCAGCAATAGCACAATAGCAAACTTCATGTCTCATGTCTATTATTACCAAGGTAATCACTATCTGATTTCTTGGGCTGACAAAGCCTCAGAACACTACTGCCTGAGAACTCTAGGATTCTAAGTGAGATGATGTTGTATGCTGTGCCACTTTCTCCTCACCCATTTCCTCCTTATATTCTGCCTTCTCCTGGTACAGGAACTATCTTGGAAAGCATTTCTCCCTCCCCTACTAAAATCCAAGAACAGTATATCTGACAGAAGCTCTCTGACGATCTACCCCAAGAGTGCACGTTTTAATATGTACTTCTCACATTTTTCCTTGCTCCATGACCCCAAAAGTTAACATTGATAACACCAATTTTCCAGAAGTTTATACAGAGAGATTTAATCATTTGGATAACTTAATAAGGATTGTAAAACTACAAATCCTCCAAAATTAAATGAAAAGAAATTGCAATGTTTATGCCCCTAGTAACCTGGAGAGGAGTAATATGGGAGTCTAATAAAGTTGAAGAAAAAACTCTTGTCATAGGCCCAAGCAGCATTAGACAGTTTGGTCAGAGAAGGGGTACATTGATTTCAGGCCTCAAATGAATTTCTTCCCATTCCAGAGCACCTATTGCACTCACCAATGTAGCCAAAGGCTTGCACATCAATGAGATAAGATGAATTATTCAAAAGCTTCTGTATAAAATGCTGCACTCTGCCATTTCCTACAAATCAAATTATTGAAGATGATATTTGATTGTAAACATATTTAGAAAATGATTTCATTGTCATTAGGTTGGTTTTGCTTGCTTCCCCCTCCCTTAAATTTCATTTGGATTAAAGTGCTACAAAGTTAAAAAGGTCACACAACCCACCCCCAACCAGAAGCTTGCATACCAGCCACAAAAGGAAATAAATTCAATCAGCAAAAATGAAAACCTATTATAAGGAATAGAAACCCCTTTAAATCATGACTAACATCCTTAAAACAGAATTGCCTCCTCCTCACCCCAGTCATTAACACATTGTTATCTAGAAAATAAAAAGCTTTTTCTTTTCACACAGCGAGAAGCAAGTTCTATTTATAGATCTCAAACTGCAGACCTAATGGGGTTAAACAGGTTTCACTGTCAGTTCAAGAAAGTTCTCACTTTCAGTTAGATCTCACTTTCAAAGTCTGCTGTCTCCAGAGGTAAAAGCATGGCCCCACCCTGCTGGGTCTCTTATAGGTTTTACCCACAGGTACAAAGCCCTCTCAGCTAACACTGAGCAGATTCTGTTTCTTACTGCCTTGGGAAGAACAGTCATCAAAAAATGAAGCATCAGGTGACTCAGAGGTGAAACTGCTTCTGTGAAGAGACCTGCATAATGGCATTCAACTAGGATGCCACTGCCTAAGGGAGCCTCTCAGCAATGCCTTTGGCTTTAGGCACTTCAAAAACAAAGAAAGGATGCAGGTTTTCCTATATGTTGTATGATAACAAGAAGAAGCCAGTAGCAAGGGTGAAGGATTCATTAATTTCCTATTCTCTTTTCCTTCCACATTTATGTACTGAATATATTCTATATGCCAAATATTGACTTTAGTCCAGAATCCTGAAGTCATATTACAAATTTCCAGAGCCCTCAGACTCAGTTTTCCCATGGTAGAATGGTATTAATGCAGGTATGAATTACTGAATTGTCAGGTAATTTGATCTGCCAGAAAAGAACCTCTAGAAAAATGAACTTGTCATTGACTTAGCATGTATTTATTGATTGATCACTTTGTACAAAAAAAACTGAGCTAAGCACAACAACCAATGGAAATAACAGGGCAGGACCCAAAGGCAGAGAAAGGCACAGATGTTCCCGTCAGGTTGGTTAAGGTGATAGTAAGTATACCAGAGGGAAAAAAAGAGAAAGAGAAAGCCCAGTATTAATTCATTTGGCTGTGCTTTAACTACAACCAAATAGGTTTATTTTATATTTACTCCTTTGTTCATTCATTATTAATTGAGCATCTGTGCACCCAGTACAATGTCAAGCAAGCTAAAAAGAGAAATAAGAGCTTCTATAATAATAACACTGTTAGCCTTCGGAGATAGCTTGGTTGTCTAAGTCCCTGCCTGGCAAGCACAAAGACCCAAGTTCGATCCCCAGTACCACATGCAGCACTGGCCCTGGAACTCTGGGTGCACAGTGCCAGTCCCCAAAACTGGGCGTGATGATGCACACCTGTAACCCCAGCCCTGGGTAGACTGAGACAGGAGGATCACCATGAGTGTGAGCTACTGAGACCCTGTACCAAATAAATAAATAAATAAATAAATAAATAAATAAATATTAACTGAGGATCTACTCTATACCAAGCTCTGTCCTAAGTGCTTTCACTGACTGTTTTTAATCAAACTCATAAAATCATTGTGTCTCAAATGATCTGTTAATTGGTAATGCATGAAGGTCATCTCAGGAACTTGCATTTCAGCGAGTAGCTAAAAGTCGTTTATATGCAACGTACACTCAGTGAACAGCTCCCTGACAAGTATGATCTTTGAAAAAAATTACTGTTTTACTGTCATTTATTAGATTATTTTGCATTCTTCATAATGTTGACAACAGTGCCATTTATTAATGTGTCAAGCACCATGCTAGTGGTTTTCTATGTGTGTGTTATTGTCTTCATTCCACAGACCAACTCTACTGTGAGGTATTATTATATACATATATTTCACAAAGAATTTAAAAGCTAAAAAGAATTTAAAAATTACTTAAGGCATAGGGAATGAAACAACTTGTTCAAGACTCGATAGCTAGTTAGATGAAGAATTGGAACTGAAACTCATTTGGCTGCCTTTAGAGATTTTTCTGTCACTCTCCTTTTAAGATTCCCAATCTCAAGTGTTTACATTCTGGTGAAGAAGATGAGACATATTCAACAAACAGGATAAATATGTGACCATGAACAAGTCATTTAACATCTCAGTTTCTTCAGATATAGTGGGAATACAAGAACTTTGGAATGCTGAGGGGGAAGATCACAATTCAAACCCAGCCTTGGCAACTTAGTGAATCCCTGTCTCAAAAAAGGGGGCTGGTGTTTGTGTTTTGGCTTGTGCCTAGATGTCCCCCAAGGCATCAGGCAGTCATAGGATGGGCTTTAGCAGAAGTGACTGAATCTACTGGGTGGAATTTAGTCATGGCACAATGCTAGGTTATCTTGTCCCTTTTGCTTGCTTTGCTACCTTCTGCTTGCTATGAACTGCTTCTCCTCTGTGAAGTCTATCATGACACCCTGCCTAGAACTTGGCTGACTGTGGACTGAATCCTCTACAGACTCTTAGCCAAATAAGGCTTTCCTCTTTTATCTTTGGGTGTTGGACACTTTGCTTCATGAATGAGAGAAGAGTAACTAAGACACCTGGGGATATGGGTCAATGTATCTTTGTGTATCTTGTTTGTGGCCACACAACTATAATTGCTAAATTGTGGACAAATGGGCTGGCAAGATGGCTCAGTGGCCTAAAGCACCTACTTAGAACAAGCTAAGGTAAGCTAAGCAAAGCACAGGGACCGCGGTTCAATCCCCCAGCACCACATGCCAGCCAGCCCCGCCCCCCGGTGGGCTGAGCTGACCACACACACACAAAATAAATAAATAAACAAATAAATAAAATTAAAAAAAAATAAAATAAATTGTGGACAAAGCCTGTATTATCATCAACAGATAAGTTGATAAAGAAAATACCCTGCATTTGCATAGAACCATAAAGAAGGATTTTTTTGGTAGAAAAAGTGATGGATCTTAAAAACATAATAGTAATTGAAATAAATCAACACAGAAAATTAAATATTACATGATTTCTCTAATATGAGAGACCCGTATCATAAACAACATACAAAAGAGAGTTGGTAAGAAACAGGGAGATAGACAATATGGAGATGGAAAGAGATCTGAAGAAAAAGGGAGAGGATGGGGGAAAGGAGAGTAAAATTGATCAAGATGCATTGTGTATACATACCAATTCCCAAGATGGAAATGTATTAAAAACACATATTAATAAAAAAAATTAAAATTAAAAAAATAAGTTTTGTCATGCTTAAACAATTTTGGTGAACTCTGTTTTTAAGAAATACAATTTGTGAAAACTGTTTCCCAACAAATATATCCAAATGTCGACTCTCCTGTCACTACTACCTTAATTTTGAGAGCTATTCTTTCAGAAGCCACAAATTTGGCCAAGTAACAAAAATTTGACCATCTCAATACACAGAATAAAAATGTATTCATTTCTAAAAGTTGGCTTAATCCTACATGTGGGATTAAAGTACCCTGGATGTGGAGTATGGCATATGCTTCAGTGTGATGACATTAGAAGATTTCTCCCTTCACATTTCCAAGTAGAGCAACTAGTATCACAGTAGTGCCTAACTTATTCCAGTCCAAGAGAATTAAAAAGTAGCTTCAGTGTCCTGAAGTTCTGCACAGAATTCTTTATAAATTTTACACTTGGCAGTTGTTAATGCAGAAGCTGTAGTCAGCTCCTACTATAGCCCAAAGCATTGACTGTATTGTCTTAGCTGCCTGGTAACATGACCTTCCTAGCTGCTGTCTAGACCATGGTTAATCCCTTGGGGACAAGGGATCTGTCACTAGTGGAATTAAGGCCCTTGAGTGAGCCTGAGCAACTTCTCTGCCAAAGCCGTCCTAAACCCCACTGCATGGAGATCTTGCCGTCTTATCTTGTGAGTCCCTTCATCCATACATCTGCCCTGGGCTAACTTTCTGCGGCTGACTGCTTGCTTGTCGCCCTTGATCTCCAAGATGTGCAGACAACTCTTTAGAAGAGGAACTGCTAAAAACATATCAGTGGAAAGGGCTGGGCAAAGGTGGAGAATAGGAACAGGAGTGGCCAGGCTGGATGGCATCAGTACAAATGCATGAGGAAGTCCTCATGAGGGAGCAGTCTGGCTGTGTGATCACAGTGAAGTAATAAAAGAGTTACCGGAAAGGAAAGAGCTGCTTGATAATGACCTGTTGGAGAGGAGTCTGTAGCTCCTCAGTTTGTATATTTAAAGTTCCTAGGATTATGGCTTTCCCTCCCTTTGGCTGTAGAGCAAACTGTTTTAATCTACAGTTGTGCCTTACTGTCCCATTAAAATTGTACTGCTCAATCCATCAATAAATATTTGTGGTTAAAACAAAATATATCCTGGGTGCTACAATTTGGATATAGAAAGAATGTGTCCCCTAAGCACTCATATGGGACCTTTAAGAGGGAAGTTCTTGGTTTATTATGGTGCTGCACTTGAGATGAATTAATTTAGTTCTTTGTATAACTGTAAGTTCTCAAAAGAGCAAGTTGTTACAAAAGATCCCCTCCCTGCTCTTGCCCTCTGTCTGGCCATGATATTCTCTCTCTCTCTCTCTCTCTCTCTCTCTCTCTCTCTCTCTCTCTCTCT
>NW_004524747.1:2329400-2331896 GCF_000260255.1 Octodon degus
CCAACCTCTTATATCTATACAATTGTGAGCTAAATAAACCTTTTTATAAACTATTCAACCTTCAGGGTTTCCTCACAGTAAGGAACATACACTGGACTATTGATATAAAGGAGGTTTGGCACCAGCATCAGGTCCTGTTGAGAAAACTAACAAGCATGTACAGAAATTCCCGCCCTCTGCACGTGTACAAATTATGAAAATTGAACTGCCCATACCATAAAAAACTAAATTTTACTAATCTAGCCTTCAAGAGTTTTTATTACTGTACAAATAATGTAGATTACTTTTTATGATTATCAATTTTATTTTACACAAAAGCATGCTGGTGGCATGAGAACGAAATTGGTAGTAGGCAAACTTACTATAGCACACAAGTTGAGAAAAATCAAACAAATTCGTTTACGACACAGAGAACAAGATATTCCAGGGATAAAGAGAAGAAAAAGTCAGCTGGCTCCTTTGTAGTTAGGGGAAAAGAAGATGGAACATGGAGAGAGCTTCCACAAGGGATAGAAGAAACTACTAAGAAGGATGTCTGAAAACACAGCTCTAGTTTGGTAAAAAAAGATTAAAAGTCAAATTCTAAAGTAGTGAGCAGTAAGTGATGGCAAGAAAGTGAAAAGAAATCTGCTTCCAGATCCCTGGCAGCACGACTCACCTGGAAGTGGAGAGGCGCCCCCCGCCGGCCGACCCCTCCGTGGCCTTCGGTGGTTACTTGAACGATGACATCAATGAACGCCTTCTCAGGTGAGTGGCCTAGCCCTAGTTCAAAATCAGTTTTTTGCTCTCTTCCTGGCTGTCAGCGCCCAGGGCTAGCGCCTGGCTTCTCCCGGTTCTCCTCTCCGCGGTGGCTCTGGCCTGGTCGTGGGAGGTGAAGGCATCGAACATCTCCGGGGCGGTGATGTAGGCGCTCCGCATGACCAGGCGGTGCCCGTCCCCTGGGGAAGGGCCACACACGGCCCTGAGGCTAGCACACGGGCGCGTGGGGCTGGAGCGCCCCTCCAGCCTGCCTTCCCACGCAGGCCCACCGAACAGCACGTCCATGCAGGGCTCGGAGCCATCGTGCGTGCACACGTCTGCATGCCCCGCAGTTGAGATTGGTGGAGCGAAACTTCTAGCTGCTCACTGCCTGGAGGAAGGACCTGGGGGCGGGGGAAGGGAGCGGAGCCTTCCCCAACCCCCCTTTTCACCTCTTCGGTACCTCGCAGACTCCACAATCTCCTAGAAAGGACAAAATTGACCCCAAGCTGGCTTGACTGACCACAGATCGAGCAGAGCCACGGACGCTGCCATGGTGACCTCTGCCCCGGAAGGACTCCATACTGATTTACAACTTGATTTTTTTTTTTGGCGGAACTGGGGATTGAACTCAGACCCTTGGGCTTGCCAGGGAAGCACTTATTCCACTGAGTCATCTCCCCAGTCCCTACAACTTGATTTTTCAATTTGGTATTTCTTGGATATCTTTCTCAATAGGAGCATGTACGGAAAATATCTCTATATTTAACAACTGCACAGTATCCACAATCTTAATTACTATTATCAATTTAACTAGTTCTTTATTTTATAAGTAGCTACTTATTTCTATTGTTTATTTTTAAGAGAAAAACAAAATTTCAAAGCAGTATAATAGGAGTATAACAATCATTAATATGGTGCATATTGTTCTTTAAATTAGTTACTCAGAGTACAAGATACCAGCATTTCATTTTCCAAACAATATTATCACAAACCTTTCCATAAACTAAGAGAAATTAATAGTATAACTATCTTAGGGCTGGGGAGATGGCTCAGTAGAATAAGCGCTTGCCTGGCAAGTGCAAGGTCTTGAGTTCAATCCCCAGTGCAGCCGAAATTAATAGTATAACTATCTTAGGGCTGGGGAGATGGCTCAGTAGAATAAGCGCTTGCCTGGCAAGTTCAAGGTCCTGAGTTCAATCCCCAGTGCAGCCAAAAAAAAAAAAAAAAAAAAAGAGCATCATGAGGCTTGGGATATAGCTTAGTGGCATAGCACCTGCCTGGCAAGTGAGAGGTCCTGAGTTCAATCCCCTGTACAAAAAAAGAAAAAACGAATGTGACATCATTTAAACATATGGCTCCCCAAACAAACACATGGCCCAATAAGCCAAAGAAATAGTGTCTTTTCTCACTAAACCTTGTTTGACAACAATTTATGTTATTTTGTTATTTTTATTTGGTGGAACCAGGGATTGAACTCAGGCCCTTGAGCTTGCCAGGGAAGTGCTTATTCTACTGAGCCATCTCCCCAGCCCCTACATTTTTCTAATTTTTCTTTTTTTTTTGTAATTTTTAGGGAAGGGCCTACAGGGTGTTCAGGGTCTTACTATTGGATCAGGCCTGTAGTGCTCTGCCTGTTTACAGCCTCCCAAGAGTCTCAACTGCTTCTCAGTGCGCCCCGGGGGCGGGGCTGACACAGCAAAATTTTTTTTTTAAACATTTATTTATTTATTGTGTGTGTGTGTGTGTGTGTGTGTG
>NW_004524747.1:2331996-2343086 GCF_000260255.1 Octodon degus
TACTTCGTCACAGTTTCTTGTTCCCTTTGAAATTTCTTCCCACTTTACAGTATTCATCATACATTTTTGAATCTTGTTTCCTTTTTCAGTTTCTCAGTTTAGGGAGACAATAAGATATTTATGCATGTGTGTCTGGTTTCTTTCACTTATGAATATGGTCTCAAGTTGCAAAGTTTACCTATAAAAGACTTCCGTACATCCTTCTTTGCGGCTGAGTAGTATGCTGTTATGTAAAAGACCACATCTTTTTCCTCCATTCCTCAGTTGATGGGCATTTAGGTTATTTCCAAGATTCAGTCATTAAAGATTGTGCTGATATAAGCATAGGTGCATATATCGCTGTGATTTGATGTTTTTACTTCTTCTGGGAAGATACCCAGAAGAGGAGTAGCTGGGTCAAATGGAATCTCCAATGCTAGTTTTTTGAGAAAACTTTACACGGATTTCCACAGTGGTTGCACCAGCCTGCACTCCCACCAACAGTGGAGAAGGGTTCCTTTTTGCCAACAGCCACTCTAGCATTTGTTATTGGTTAATTTCTGGATGATAGTCATTCTTTTGGGGGAGACATAGAATCTCGGTGTCTTCTAACTTACATCTCTTGAATGACCATTGATGTTGACTATTTTTCGTGTATTTATCTGCTGTTTGTATTTCTTCATCTGAGATGTGGGTGTGCATCTCAGATGCAGATATTTGGACTGGGTCTTTAATTTTGGGAGGTCTGAATTTTTTTTTAGTTATTTATAGGTTCTCAGTAGTAATCCATTATCTGAGGAACAAATGTCAAGCATTTTTTTCCACTTTATTGGTTGTCTCTTTACTCTTTTGGTGGATTCTCTTGCTGTGCAAAAGGTTTTTAATAGGATGAGATCCCATTTGTTGATTCTTTTTGATAGTTCCTGTGTAATCAGGATTTTATTCATAAAATCTATGCCTGCATCAATGTCTTCAAGAATTTTACCTATTCTCTTTTCCAGCAGATTTAATGTTTCTGTTTTAATATTTAGATAATTGATCCATTTTGAATTTTGTTTTCAAATTTAGATAGGAATCTAATCTTAATCTTTGACATGCATACACCCAGTTTTTCCAACACCATTTATTTATGTGCTTATTATTTTATTTTATTTATTTTTGTTTTTGCAGTATTGGGGATTGAACTCAGGCCCTTAAGTGCTTATTCTACTGAGCCATCTCCCTGGCCCCGAGGCTATCTTTCTTTCAGTGAATGTGTTTGGTATTTTCATCAAATATAAGGTGGCTGAGTATATCTGGAAACGATTCTGCATCTTCTAATATGTTCCATTTATTTCAGGTCTGTTGGTTTTTTTACCAGTGCAATGCCGTTTTAATCAACATAGCTTTCTAGTATAATTTCAAGTCAGAAATTGTGATGACCCTGCCTTGCCATTGTTGCCAAGAATTGCCTTTGCTATTTCAGGTTCCTTCTGGTTCCAAATGAATTTTAGGATTGTTTTCTCTAATTCTGTGAAATATCCTATTGAAATTTTTATATAAATTGCATTAAATCTTTATAACAGTTTTGGAATTATAGTCATTGCCATTATATGGGTTCTTGCTACCCAAAAGCAAGGTCTATCTTTCTATTTTCTGATATGTGCTGCAATGTCCCTTTTCAGAGTACTGCACTTTTCAATGTGCGGTTTTTCTACATCCTTTGTTAGATTGATTCTTAGCTGTTTCATTTTTTTAGATGGTATTGTGAACTTTGTTGCTTCCCTAATTTCTCTCTCACTGTGTTTATTATTTGTGTAAAGGAAGGTGACTGATTTTTGACTGTTGTCTTCGTAACCAGCTACACTACTGAAATTGTTTATTAAATCTAGCAGTTTTAGTGTTGTTTAGTGAGTCTTCTATGCAGAGTATCATGTCATCTGCAAATAATGATCATTTATCTTCTCCTTTCCTATTGTTAATCCTTTTATTTCTTTCTCTTGTGTAATTGTTCTGGCTAAAGTTTCCAGGAATGTGATGAATAAGAGTGGAGATGATGGACATCTTCAACTTATTTTTTTATTTCAGAGAGAACACTATCAATTTTTGTCCATTTAATAAGTCAGGCTGTTGCTTTGTCATGGATGGATTTTATCAGATGAGATAAAGAACATTCATTCTAATTTTCTGTAGCTTTTTTATTGTGAATGGGCACAGGACTTTGTCAAAGGATTTTCTCCATCTATTGAAATGATCACATGCTTTTTGTCACTGGCTCTATTAAGATGCCATATTACATTTTTTTACTTATGTATGTTGAATGAGCCCTGCATCCCTGCAATGGATTCCATTTGGTCACAGAGTATAATCTTCCTGATGATTTGGTGCATTTTTGTTTGCCAGTATCTTACTGAGGATTTTTGAATCTATGCTCAGTAGGGAGATTGGCCTGTCACTCTCTTTCTTAGTTGGGTCCTTCTCTGCTTTTTGTATCAGGGTAATGCCTCCTTTGAGGAATGAATTTGGAAGTATTGCTTCCACTTCAATTGCATTAAGGAGATGGAGAAGTAGTGGTGTTAACTGTACTCTAAATTGCTTGGAGAATTCAGGCAGTGATCTGTCACAACCTGGGCTTTTCTTTGTTGAAAAGGTTTTAATTACTTATTTGATTTCATTGATCGATATTGACTTATGTAGGATTTTTATATCTTCATGGTTCAGCTTTGGTGATTCATATGTGTCTATAAATCTGTCCATTTCTTCACATTTTCCACCTTATTAGAATACAAGTTTACCCCTTTTTGCTGGTTGAAATTCATTTACTTATTCATTTTAATGAGAAATAAAATACAATAACAATAAAACAGTTTCAGAACAGGTTAGTACAATGGTTACAATAATTAATACATTGCATATTCAAATAACAGAACTTAACAAAAAAGGGGATACAGATGAATGTCCATTTTGTATCTGTGTATTCAAAGTGGTTAGGATAGATATATAGTTACATTCTCTTAATGAATAGAGGGATTTGTTCTAATAGTGTTTGTAAATAGGATATCATGTCTGCATCATGTACAGCAAATAACCACTAGGAAGAGAGTATGCAATGCGTTAATTATTGGAACTGTCCTACCAGTTAGGTTTGAAAATGTCTCATTGCTATTTGTTTCTCAATAAAATTATGGGAAAAAAAGAAGGGAATACATATGAAATGTCCAAATAGACAAATCTAGAAAGTAGATTGATATTCGCCTACAGCTTGGAGGAAGAGTCAAGAGGAGTGGCAGGAAGATAGAAAATAAAAAGTGACTGTCAAAGAATACAAGGCTTCTTCCAAAATTGATTATGGTAACTGAGTACAATTCTATGGTTGTACTAACACCCACTGAATTATAGACTTTACTACCAGAGTGAATTTTATAGTATGTGGGTTATATTATCAAGCAGTAACTATGGATTTGAATCTCAACTCCAACACTTAGCAATTAAGAGACAGTTCAGTTACTGAATCCCTCTCATTGCTCAGATTCCCAGCTGTAAAATAGGGACAACCAATGAAACCATTCTCCTAGAGCTGCTTGAAACCTGAAATGGCATCTGCATGATGATAAAATTTAATATGTGAACTAGATCAGCTTGGGAGCTACCCAGAGGACTGGCGGAGAATGTATCTGGGGGGCATGCCTTGGGGCGCTCTGTCGGCTCTCCTCTGTTCTGTACAGCACAGTATCCCTGCTCTGCTTCTTGGCCAACATGAGCTGAGTGGCTTTGCTCTATTGTCGTGATCTTTCTGCACTGAGGCCATCGGATCATGAACTGGGTCCCTTAAACTATGAGCCAAAGCAGACATCTTCTTCAAGTGGTGGGTGTTGGGTGTTGTGTCACAGTGATGGAAAAGCTGACTGATACAGAAATTAGTACCAAAAATAGGGTCACTGTTGTTAATGTACCTGGCTGTGGGGTTTAAAAGCTTTGGAAACTGGTTTTCAGGAAGAGTTTGGAAAGATTTGGAGATGTAGGGTAGACAAGACCTAGAACAGTGCAAGTAGAGCCTGATGAGTAATTCTTTTTGGAGTTCAGAAGATCAGAATGCTGATATGAATGAGCCATAAAGGCCAGGCTCAGGAGGGTTCATTTGAGAACAGGGCTCCACTGGCAATTGGACTACAGGCCATGTGCGCTCCACTCCAGACTAAAAAAAAAGGGGGCGGGCTACATTTTGTATATGTTCTGAGACTGTGTGAGATGAAACTTAGGGGTGGTGAACTAATTGGTCTGGAAAGGGAAATTTCAGTGGATTTCTGTGCTCTGATATGCAGGCACTCAGAAATTATTGCTGCCATGGTCCAAGGGGACACTTATCTACTTCCCTGAGAGGGTAATGTTGGAAGAGCTGTCAGAATAAAGCCAAAGGTTCAGTGGAAACCCTAGAATGTTAGAGATGCCAGGAGCATGGAACATCTGCTGAGGAAAACTGCAGGCTTCACAGCCAACTAAAGAGAGAGGTCATATGGGCTGCAACCCACAAGACCATCGGGATGGGCTGCCCAAGTCTTCTGGAACATATATCACCGCCAGTTTAAGATGCCAGATGTAAAGCTCAGGACTAAATATTTGCCCTGCTGGGCTTGAGTCTTGTTTTGGTCCAGTTCTTCTGTATACACCTGCTCCTCCATTTTGGAATGAAAATGTGTACCTTGTAGTTTAGGATTATGTAACTTTTGTTAGATTTTGACAGAGGTTCACAGGTAAGAGTTTCCCTCAAGTCTCAGAAGAAAGGAATGTGGACTTCTGAAAAATACTGGACTGTTGAAACTTTGGTGAAGGGATCGCCACATTTTCAACTGTATGGCAGACACTTATCTCTATATTATATAGGAGGAGTTCCTAATGTATGTTTATTTGTAGAATAAGTACAGTTTATGGAGATTTGTTTCGCTGTCAAATTAACAAAGGGTATGATGTGGTGGTTAAGGTTGATTTTACCAGTTTGGAAGCCACCCAGAGAATTAGAATTACCATGTCTGGGTACGTCTGAGTAGGTCATGGAGGTGGGCCTGGGGTGCTGTATCTGATCTCTCACCCCTTTTTCCCTGGCACTGCTTCTCTCTGCTCTGCTTCCCAACCAACAATGGACGGGATCCCCTGAACATAAACCAAATTATTTTTTCCTCCTCTAAGAAAAAGAGAGATTGACAGAGACAAAGACAGAGAGACAGAAAGTGAGAGGGAGACAGAGAGCTATGAAAAATCTTTCATGAGTATTTCTAAGCACATCAACATAAAGCAAGAAAAAAAGAGACAGAGAAGAAATGATATCAAGAGCATATTATCAATAATATTTTATGGAGTTTAAATTAAAAGATATGATTACTAACCTAAAAAATAATAATTAATACATTATTATTAATACATAATACATATTGTTGTCTTCAAAGTAGTTACTCAGAGGACAAGATGGAGACATGATATCTTGTCTAAACAACATTAGTACTAACCTTTATTCTTAATGAAAAAGAGAAAGTAGCTGTATAGCTGTCTTCTCTAGTATATACATATATGTGTGTGTATGTGTGTATTTTTTTTCTTTTTTTCACAACAAAACAGTCCTATATTTACACTTTTGTCAAGTTAGTAACACTTTACACAAGGTTGTCTAGCAACTGAAAGCTAACCTTAACTAGGCCAAGTAGTTCATCTCAATAGTAAAGTTTCGATCCCTAGCACCAGCAAAAAAAAAAAAAAAAAAGTCAATAATAAGGTAGCTTGTTCACTTTAGGCACTGGGCCAAGTCCCACCTACACATATTTGATCAAGTTCCTAGTTTTGTGGCTCCCAACATATTCCCCTATTTCATTTTGTTTTGTCAGAGATGGGTATTCCACTGCAGTTAGAGAAGCTGTATTTGGAGAAGTATTTTTTGAGGGGGGGGGTGTTTGAAGACTTTAATATTCTCCACACAGTTGGCATGCAATACCCACAAGAGATAAACGGTGGGGAAGGCCCTTCACGGAGACCTTCTGCAATTCAGTATCACTATTGGTTCATCACTGTGAGAAGAGCGGCCACATGAACAACATGTAAGGGAATCTAACAGATTATTTTAGATTAATGTATAAATGAAAAGCAAAGAAGGAACCATTTTTTCTGTGTGTTCAGAAAAGACTTTAAAAAATGAGCTGTGGAACTTATAGAATCTTTTCATGAGGCAGCACATGGATGGGGATTTGGCAAATTCTAACAGCCTCTACGGATATCACAAAGAACCATTTCATTAGAAATATAAAAGCATAGAGATATAAACTACATGTAGTAAAAAAAAAAAAGAACTTAGTATATAACCATTTATATGGTAAGTCATTTTATCTCTTTATAAAGAGATAAAATACAAATATTCCTATCCACCTTTTGCCTGGAATTGCAAAACTCTCACCACTGTCAACACCAACCTCCACCCCAGGAGCCAACAGACCCCATCACTGTCTTGATTCAGAGTTACAGCTACAGTTCAAACTGGTGCTCTGCTTGTGTCACTCCACAAATAATGGCCACAGGCACAAGTAAGTCTTAGGCAAGTTATAATACTAATATTTACCTAAGAAAAGTAGCAGCAAAGACAAAATTAGACTGGGTATTGTTAGAAAGGCAACAGGAAGATTTTAAAAAATGCTTCCAATTCGAATCAGTAGTAAGGTGGCCATTAGCTGGTGGTCTCATCAGCTTTGAAGAACTCTGAAAGCTTTGCTATAATCTTTGCAAACTGAAGAATCTGCAATAATCATGTTCATTTGGAAAAAATACCATGTCTTTCATATTTATGAGTCATTTCCCAAGTTACTCTAATCTTTGTCACTCAAGGGCAGCGTGCAGATGAGTTAGGATGTATTCACAGTTGATGCACTTCCAAAAAATTTTCCATGAAGGCAGCCAGCTTCTTAGCTTCCTCAACTGTGACAGCATTATACAGAGAAACCCGGATGCCGCCCACAGACTTGTGCCCTTTCAAGGAGATCATATTGAGTTCAAATGCCTTATCCAGGAAGCTTTTCTCCAGCGCATCATCTCCCTTGGCACTGCCAATGAGAAAAGGAATGTTCATCCTGCTTCTATTCTGTGACTCCACTGAACATACTTAGAATCCTTGAGATTTATCAATAATGTCATAAATCATCTTAGATTTGATGGAGCTGAGCTTCTCCATGCTTGCTGCCTGCCGTTATTCTTAATCCACTCCAAGACCAGGCCCATGACATAGATGCTGAAACATGGAGGAGTGTTGTACAGTAAGCCATTTGCAGCCTGCACTTTGTACTCCAGGACTGAAGGGCACTCCCTGAGGGCAAACCCCAGCAGGTACTCTCGGACGATCACCACCAGGACCCCAGCACAGCCGATGTTCTTCTGGGCTTCAGCAAAAATCACACCAAACATGGAAACATCCACTGACTTGGACAGAACGTTGGAGGACATGTCATAGACCAGTACTGCTCAACATCAGGGATGAAGTCAAACTCCACACCAGGCATGGTCTCATTTGCACAGAAATACACATAGGAGGCTTCAGGGTTGAGGGTCCAAGCATCTTGATCTGGAATTTTGGTATAACTCCCAGGTTTAGGGTGGACGACATTCACAGTCCCAAACTTCTTAGCTCCTTCTGCAGCCTTAGATGACCACGATCCTGCTACCATGTAGTCGGCACAACTTCCAGCTTTCAGGCCAATCAGGTTTAAGGGGACAGCAGTGAACTGACCACACCCACTGCCTTGCATAAAAATCACTTTGTAGTTCTCTGGCACAGCTAACAATTCTTGCACCAGATTCTCTGTTCCCAATAATCTTCCCAAAATCTGATGACATGTGACTCATTTCAAGAACGCTAATACCAACTCCTTTGTAGTCTAACAATTCTTTTTGCAACTCCAGTAACACCAAGCGTGGCAGCTTGGTGGTCCCCAGCCCAAAGTTAACCACTTGCTTCGGGGGCATCCATGGCACGGTGGGGCGGGTGATGAGTGGGAGAGAGTGCAGTTCGTTGACACCCCGTGTCTCCCAGCAGAGGCCTGGAAAAGTCTTTAAAGGACTTTTTCATACTTGAAGCCAGTCTAAAGATTATAGGTACTTGAATTCTGCAAAATAACCCAATATAGTCTAGTAGTCCATAAGAGTAGTGGGATATCAGGGCAGCAATTGTCAGAAGTTGTTGACTTGAACCTTTTACATTTTAACACATTAATATGGCATTACTTTTTATACCTCTTGGTTATACTTTTCTGCTGGATGGTTAAGACCAAGTTAAAGCAAGACCTATATAACTAAAAATATAACTTTTGTATGTGACAAGGTCAGTCAAATCCCCTCAGGATTTACCCTGAAACCATGTAGAGCAGTTTATAGGTCTTTTGTCAGTGTCAGCCATGTGAATGAGTCACAACCGTTGCGTGACCAATTTGCTCTCTGTGAAGACTGAGAGAATGTCTTCTCTCCATGTGACTCTCCTTAGGCACGTTGTACATCATCAATCACTTTCCTCTGTGGCCCCATAAACTCCTTGATCAGAAAATTTGGTACACAACTGAGTTATACTTATGTCACAGCACAGATTCTCTTATGTCCTTAGTCTTCATTGATCTTGAAGGACTAAGGACAAAATATTGCCTATGCTTGAAGCTCCTGTTTTTCTCTAGTGTTTGGTATGCAAACTTTAGTTTTTAAACATCCAGAAGAGAAGCTTAATGATATTATTAACCTGTAACAGAAACAGTTGAGCTTAAAATCACTGCCTGAATATCAAATACCTTAGACATAACATGGAACTGCTATTATGCAACAACCATAGGTATTCTTAAACTTAAATCCTTATAGAATGTGGAAAAAACAATTACGCATTTTTATTGAAATTTAGAAATCAAACCATACACAACATTGTAGCAGGACAATCTTATGACTTTTTTCTTATCTCTTGTTTTGTTACATTTTTTACAAACATTTACTTTAAAGAGAGTATAGTAATAATTGATTTAACATTAGAAGCAGTATGCATGCAGAAGACTAAAATAACATGTATTTCAAGCATGGTTTTAGTATTACACATTGCTAACCTCAGTGGAGTTCCTCAGTTCACAGATGCCAGCATATAGAGTTGGTCAGGATGAGAATTCTACCCATTAACTATTATTTTCAAAAACTTGATGGAGATTCTTAGGACCATTGCTTTAACCATCTTGTTTATATAAATGTATGGTTTTGCCCGTGCCTTATTTCTTAACTTTGCTCCTTTCTCTCTCTTCATTGTTTAATCATTAAGTTCTTGCTTTCCATTTAACTGTTTTATATCTTTGAAATTTTATTTCTTGTTTTGAGTTCTTACACTAGGGAGACAATACGATATTTTCACATATGGGTCTGGTTTATTTCACTTATGAGTATATCTTCAAGTGGCATCCATTTATATATGAAGGCTCAGAGTTGATATTTTTATAGTTGAATAATACTCCATTGTACAAAAACACCACTTCTTTTCCATCCATTCATCAGATGATGGGCATTTTGGTTGTTTCCAAGATTTGACTAGCACAAATTGTGCTGCTATAAACATAGGTCCCCATATATCAGTATGATATGATGTTTTCACTTCTTTGGGGAAAATTCTCAGAAGAGAGGTAGCTGCATTGAATAGGATTTCTAGTCCTAGCTTTTTTAGGAGTTTTCATACTGATTTCAATAATGGTTGCACCAGTCTACATTCCCACCAGCAGTGGAGAAGGGTTCTTTTTTCCCTGCAGCCTCTCCAACATTTATTATTGGTTGACTTCTGTATGATAATCATTCTTTCTGGGGTGAGATGGTATCTCAGTGCTGTTTTAATTTGCATTTCACAAAGGGCTAGTGATGTGGAGCACTTTTTCATGTATTTATTTGCTTTTTGTATTTCTTCCTCTGAGAAGTGTATGTTCATCTTAGATGCCCATTTCTGGATTGTGGCTTTAAAATTTGGGGCTCTAATTTTTTTAGTTCTTTATAAATTCTAGATAGCAGACCTTTGCCTGAGTCCTTTTTAGTTAAGGTGTTTTTCCCAAATTTGTGCATTGTCTTTTCACTCTGTTTGCAATTTCTTCTGATGTGCAAAACTTCTCAAAAAGAGGAGGTCCCAGTTGTTAATTCTTTCAACGATTTCCATGCAGTTTGATTTTTGTTCATGAATTGTTTGTCTAACCCATGTCTTCAAGATTTCCTCCCACTTTCTCTTCCAGCAGATTTAGTGTTTCAGTTTTAATGCTTAGATCTTAAATCAATTTTGACTTTAGTTTAGTGCATGGTGATATACCTGGGTCAAGTTTTAGTTTTCAGCATGTAGAGAATCAGTGTTTCCAGAATCATGAGGCTATCTTTCTTTCACTAAGCATATTTGACCCCATTGTCAAAGATAAGATGGCTGAGGGTGTTTGTAGTTGCATGTGTATCTTCTAATCTATTCCACTGATTTTTTTTTTTTTTGGTGGAACTTGTAATTGAACTCAGGCCCTTGTGCTTGCAGGGAAGCACTTATTCCACTGAGCCATCTCCCCGGCCCCAATTCCACTGATCTTCAGGTCTGTTTTCTTCCAATACCTTGCTGATTTTATCACAGTAGCTTTGTAGTATAATCTCACGCCAGGAATTGTAATGTCTCCTGCCTTACCTTTGTTACCCATGATTGCTTTTGCTATTCTAGGTTTTTTCTGGTTCCAAATAAATTTTAGGAGTGATTTCTCTAGGTCTGTGAGGTATGTTGGTGGTATATTGATAGGGATTTCATTAAATCTGTTTGACAGTTTTGGGAGTATGCCCATCTTTACAATGTTGGTTCTTCCTACCCAGAAGCAGGGAATATTCATTTTCTGAAAACCTCTAAGATCTTTTTTCAGAGTACTGTAACTTTCTTTGAATATGTCTTTGACTTCTTTAGTTATATTAATTCCTAAGTATTTCATCTTCCATGCTGATATTGTAAGAGGTATTATTTCTCTAATTTCCCTCTCAGTGTGTCATCTGTATAAAGGAATGCTATTGACTTTTGGGTATTGACTTTATAACCTGCTATGCTACTGAATTTCTGTATTAATTCTAGTAGCTTCTTGGTGGAGTTT
>NW_004524747.1:2356481-2357939 GCF_000260255.1 Octodon degus
ATGACCTTTAAATAAGGGTTCATCTAATATATTTTTATATAGTCCTGCATAACTATCATTGAGAGCACTTTATTGTTCATCCAAGACCATACTGCAATTTCTCTTGCCTTTTGAATTATGCTCTTTGTTATTTCCTATATGCTACTTCTGGAGGTGTTAAAATATTTCAAGTTTGTAAAAAAAATTTGCCTATGCTTTCATGGCAAAAATATCCAGCAAGTAGGAAAAAACATTACAACAATTTGGCTGCTTAGTCACTCATTTTTTGAAAGCTTCATTCAGAATGCCAACCAGTGTATACACCATTCAAACCCATGACAATTGATCAACAACTTGGGTCATTTTGTGGTCTTTGCAGATTTCAGGAATATATGCAAAATAAATCTTCCAAATATGGCACAATATATGACCTGGTGGATGCAAAGACATTTTACACCTTGAACATAGAAATCTACCCTGGAACTCAGTTACCAGGTCCTTATTTGTGCAATAATATACCATATAATATTGCAAACAGACAGGTTACACCTATTTTGAAAAGTAACTGAAATGCCACATTCAGAAATTGGCTCACTAGTTGCCCATTGATGTGACATTTGCTGAAAGAATACCAGGTGACCAGCATAGGAACTATTCACAAGAACAAAGTAGAGATTCCTGAAAAAAATATTGCAAGTTTACAATAGGGAAACATGTAGTACAGTCTTTGGTTTTCAGAAAAGCATAACATTGGCCTCCTATGTGGTGAAGAAAAACAAAGTAGTACAGATACAATCCACTTTACACCATGATGATAGATTGATAGTGAGGTCAGGCAAGGTGGTGCATGCCAGCATTTGGGAGGCTGAGGCAAGAGGTTCCTGGGAGTTGAAGGTCAGCCTGTGCTATACAATGAGTTAAGGCTAGCCTGGACAACATAGGGTAATCATGTCACAAAAACAGCAGCAACAACAAGATTGATAAAGGATATTCAACACAAATGAAGCCAGAAATTACCAAATTTTACAACAAAACAAAGGTGGAATAAATGTCAACAAGTTTTTCAGCAACTGTGATTTCTCTCAAAACAAAAAGCATTGGCCAAGAGTTGTGCTTTACTGAATCCTAAACATGTAACACATAAATACTATCATAGTTTACAAAGAAAATAACAAGTACAAAGTATCATTGAGATTTTCTTAGAGAATTGGGACTGAAATTAATAAAAAAGGAATTACAACAGAAGAACAACATGTATTTGCTCAAAGAACTAGGCAAAAGAATTCTGGAGCAAACTAATAAACAGACAAGTGAAACATTACAAATCCCCTTTAAACCAGCTATTCCTCTACTGGGAATTTTTCCAAAGGATCTGAAAACATCTTATCATAGGGATATATGTGTTCCTATGTTTATAGCAGCACAATTTGTGATAGCCAAATCTTGGAAACAACCAAGATGCCCATCACCTGAGGAATG
>NW_004524747.1:2359603-2361014 GCF_000260255.1 Octodon degus
AAAATAAAATAAAAAATACAAAAAAAGTGAAACATTACAATATTTTTCCAACAAAAAAACAAGACCTCTGAGATGTCTAAGATGTCCTACAGAAGAACACAGGAAAACAAAACACATGTGCTATCATTGTAAGTGATACCTGTGTATGTATAACATGCTGTTTTCACATGTGAAGGCTGCCTTAGGTGTAAAAAATGAAGTAAAAAGTATTTTTGTTGTAAGTTTTTACTTGTCTTTCCACTAAATTCCATATAAGTATTTCCATTATTTTGTAGGTTTTTCAAACAAACAGTTCATGTTGAAAATGTTTATATTTATTAAAAACAATGCATATTAAAATTTAATATTTTGTTTTATTAGTATTTTATTTTCCTGTTAAGCATACATTGTATAATACAATAATACTAATGAAATTTAAATAAATCCATTAATAGAAATACCTAAATGCCTTAGATATAACATGGAACAGGTATTTTTCCATCAATCATTGATAGGCTAAACATTAAATTCCTACAGAATGTGAAAAAAATTTAAAAAATTAAAAATAGTAAAAAAATAGAAATAAACAATTACAAATTTTTACACAGAAATTTAGAAATCTAAAAGTATACAACATTGTACCAGGATGTTTGATATTCAGACAGATGGAGCTGTTAAGCTCAACAGCCACTGTTTTAGGGTAATAATGTCATTAGACTTCTCTTCTGGAGGGTTAACAACTTAAGTTTGCAGACCAAAAATTAGAGAAAAAGAAGGGCTACAAGGGAAGCCAACAATTTGGCCCTAGCCCTTCAATATCAGTAAGGACTCAAGACATAAGAGAATCTGTATTATAATGTCCTGTAACTCAGTTGTGTCCCAAATTTTCTGATTAGGGTGATTATGTAGCCATACAAGAAAATGACTGATGATGTATAATGCACTTAGAGAGAATTGCCTAGAGAGAAAACATTCTCTCAGGCTTTCACAGAGAGCAAGTTGGTCAAGCAATGGCTGTGACTCACCCACATGGCTGAACTGACAAAAGATCTAAAAACTGCTGTACAGGGTTCAGGATAAACTCTGCGGGGATTTGACTGACCTTATCAAATAGCAAAAGTTACATTTTTTGTTATATAGGTCTTGCTTTATCTTGGTCTTAACCATCCAGCAGAAAAGTATAAAATTAATATGCTGAGCAGTAAAAGGCTCAAGTCAACAACTTCTGACATTGCCAGTCCAACCAATAACCCACTAGTACTATAGACTACTGGACTATATTAGATTGCTTTGCTAAATTCATGCACCTACAATATATGGGTGGCAATAGAATACCCATCTCTGACAAAAGTAAACAAAAAGGGGGATATAAATGTAGGACCATTTTGTAGTAAATATATATATATATATCTGTATATACATAATAGTTAGC
>NW_004524747.1:2361114-2363000 GCF_000260255.1 Octodon degus
TCTGTATATACATAATAGTTAGCATAGATATACAGCTACTTTCTCTTAGTTCAATGAGAAGAAAGTTTGAACTAATAGTGTTTAGACAGGATATCATGTCTTCATCTTGTACCATGAGTAACTACTACAAAGACAACAATATGCATTGTATTAATTATTGCAACTGTACTAGTAATATGTTTTGAAACTGTCTCATTGCTACTACTTTCTCAATAAAATTAATATTAAAAATGAGAATAAATAAATTAAATATTTTTAAAAGAAAGACACAGTAATTTTGTGCCTAGAACACACTTTCTGCTGTACACACTGAAAGATCAGTGTATCAAATGTGTATGTACATATGAATGTTATTGATATGGATAGGTATCAATGAACAAATGAAAAATCTTCTCCAAATAAAAACTCCTAAAAATAAATATGGTTGTTATAAACCCACTTTGTGTGAGTTTTTCTGAAATTTAATTTGACATACCCCAGTAACTGCCCAATCATAGTAATTTGACAGATTTTCCTATAAGCACCAGCTCTTCTACAAGCTTGAGAGTTGATTAGTGACTTCTCTGATGATTCTTTTATTTCTCTTTCAAATCTTTGACTTTTTAATACATTCTTCCCACAATTTTAAGAACCCTAATTCTTAAAACCAATATCTTATATAAGAAAACTACTCTCTTGTTGGAACTCTGATTTAAGACCTTGGATAAACTTCTGAATTGAGGTATTAATGGCCTTTTGAAAATATATAGTGCCAGGATATTTTGAATGATTTCATCTTTTCTTACTCTAACCTCAGTTACTTTCTCTAATTTCCATTTCCATTTTTCTTACATCAATAAGAAAGGAACTCCCAACTTGCTAGGTATTTGGTATGAGTTTGTGTTCTCTAAAGTCTAAAAATGAATTTTAGAAACAATGGAGATTAAGTGTGGAAATATATTGATAGGAGGAAAGAAAGTTTCTGTCAGAGAGAGAGAGACAAAAGGGGACCCAACTGGGTTGCCAAGGACCCTGCCTTTTCTAAGAATCTTTATGGAGCAAACCCATGACACGAGGCAGGTCTAAGATGGGAAACATGGGAACTCACTAGGCAGACATGAGGTGGGATGAACTTTGGTCCAGCAATGAGTTTAAAACTATAATTGCTCCAAAGTTGATTAAATTTAGATCAAATGGGGAAGCCAGTCACATAGCAAGTGAGCATGAACAAAGAGCAGGGGCTTTTCCTGTAGGGGATTGGGTTAATGATTCTTCTTCGCTTTTTCAAGTGATAAGAGACCAATTTAAAATATCAGTCTCTGATGTTTATCCTTGGGAAGTAGGTGGATGCATTTTTTTTCTCTTTTATCTTGAGGGCTAGCTCACAATGGAGGTGCCTGTCTCTCCCACAGTTGTAAGGTATCTCATCTTCTGCACTGGCTCTTTCAAGAGTCTAGCCTTATCTCACTGCCTGTAATATTTTATCTAATTTAGTTGCCCATAATATCATCTTCCATATGAAAAGCTTTCATATCCATGACCTTGCTATTACTCTAAGTATTTTAAAATCAAATGCTACAAGAAAATGTTTTCATGAAATGTCAAACATGGAAAAATTTATAAACATTAAAAATTTTCTTTAGGACCACTCTCCATTTTATACCAGCATGTTACGAAGTTGAGCCCCAAACCAACAGTTTTGTGTATAATTTTCTAAATTTTTTTCTATGCATATACATAATATACATACAATTTGAAGTGATTTCTTTTTCCAGAAAACTTAGTTCAACCTATATGTATTATGGTATTTGTGTTTCATCTAAAAATATACCATGGACATGGCTGCACTGACAAAGGTTCTACAATCTGAGGTACAGGATCTCAGGACAAATCCTGAGGGCATTTCA
>NW_004524747.1:2363100-2369491 GCF_000260255.1 Octodon degus
ACTTTGTCAAAAGCCTTTTCTGCATCAATGGAGATGATCATGTGGTTTTTAATTTTCGCTCTATTGACATAGTGTATTACATTGATAGATTTTCGAATACTGAACCATCCTTGCATCCCTGGGATGAATCTTACCTGGCCATGGTGTATAATCTTCTTAATGATTTGCTGTATTCTGTTTGCTAGGATTTTATTGAGGATTTTGGCATCTATGTTCATGAGGGAGATAGGCCTGTAGTTCTGTTTTTGTAGTAGTATCTTTCCCTGGATTTGTTATCAGTATAATACTTTCCTCCAGCAATGGTTTTGGGAGAATTGCTTCATTGTAGCTTCATTGTAACTTCATTGAAGAGTTTGAGGAGTATTTGGATTATATCTTCTGTAAATTTCTTGTAGAATTCAGCTGTGAATCCATCAGGACCTGGTCTCTCTCTCTCTCTCTCTCTCTCTCTCTCTCTCTCTCTCTCTCTGTTTTGTGGAACTGGGATTGAATTCAGGCCCTTACACTTGCCGGGCAAGCACGTATTCGACTGAGCTATCTCCCCAGGTCCCTGGACTGTTCTTTCTTAGTAGGATTTTTGAATCTCATTGGCTGTTATTGAGTTATTCAGAATTCTTATACCTTCTTAATTCAATTTTGGTAATTTGTACCTTTCTAGCAATCTGTCCGTTTCTTCTGTCTTTGATTCTGTGAGAGTAAAGATTCTCAAAATAGCTGTTTATGAGATAACCCACAAATTATATTAAAAGCAAGTAGATCATGTTATTGGAAAAATAATTCAGGCTCCTCTATGCATTCATTAATAGCATATGAACACCTTTTCCCATGTCTCTCTATGCACCAAATATTCATTCTAAATGAAAAGCCTTAAAAGCTTAAGGCCTGCATAAACCTTCCCTTTTCACCAACAACTCAAACTCAGACTGTCTTCATGGTCTCTAACACTTTAACACTTACTTGTATGTAAAAAAAAAAAAGCTCAAGAGGGTATATACACTAAATCTAATTACAACAAAGAGCCATTTTTCACTAAAAAAATTTACCAAGTTAAATGAGCTTCTGTTCCCTTGACAGCCTGATGATGTAGATTCAGCTGTGGTTTTGAAAACGGAGTTCTGAACTATGTCTATGAGTAAGACAGAGGATCCCTCTTTCTTACCATATAGAGTTTGAAGGCCCTGAGCATTGTCACAGAATATAGCAACTCTGAACCATGCATAGGTCTAGGGTCTGGAGGGTCTTCTCTTACAGCATAGTTTTGCTGACTACTGAAAGCTTAGGTTCAAATAATGATCTCCTGAACTACTGTTTCACATTGTGTCTCCTCTCGGCCAATGTATACATTGAAATCCTAACTCTCAATGTAATAGTTTTAGAGATGTGAATTTTGGGACACAGTTTCAAATAAGTTCAAGAGAATGAGGCACTCATGATGGTTTAGTGCCTTATAAGAAAAGACACTAGGGTTCTTTACCATGTGAAAACATGGTGAGGTAGTGACCATCAGGTGAGGAACACAACCCCAAAATCCTGGAATGAACTACATTTGTGAACTACGGTATCACTGCAATTCATTAATCCAAAATTCAGCATATTTTGAGGCAAGTAGCTGAACTTCCCTAAGCACTGTTTTCCAAAAAATCAAGGACCATAGGTGTTTTTATAAATAGTAAATGAAAGTTGTAGTGAAATTCTCCTGAAAACCATAAGGAATATGTAAATTGTAAGTGTGCTAATACATCTAAACTTATGCAAAGAAAAATACAAAATATTAATATTGCTTTAGGAGTAGTTAAAAACTCTAATAAGAAAACCCCATTGAATTTCTAAGTTATGTATTATTCATTTATTATTATTATTATTTTCACTTCCAGAATTTTAGGAAAAACAAGTATAATTTGAAGTAAGTGAAGAAAATGAGACCTGTGGAGAAATTCTCAAAAAAAAGTTTTGGGACAGTCTGTCAGAACTGTAGATGGCAGTAGTTCTTCGGAATGTCTTATTTCTCTGTGAAATGTTTGGGTTCCCTTTTTCTTCATTTTGGGTGGGAAAAGGAGATAAAGTATCTCCCACAATTAGGTGCTCTCCAAAACCTGAAAGAAAAGTAAAGTGTAGATACGAACATTGTAAGCCTAAAAGGATGAGTACTGCAGCCATCCTTTCCCCAGATAAACCCCACTTACTCCCCTGGATCCTTTACCCCAACTGAGCCCAGGCAGCCAGGCCTGATGTGCTGCCATATTGCCACTAGGGGCACTCTTGGTGTCCTCTAATTACATAGAAATGTGTGTAACCAAGTAACTTTTCTCCTTAGCTTTTCTGAGACAGGATAAACTCATTTCAGAAGTGACCTTACGGAATAATAAAGACATGGGGAAATGGACACAAGCAATTTTTCCTCATAGCAAAAAAATGACTTCACAGAGAAGCTAAAGAAGAAAAGCAATACTGAAGTAAACAATCCAAGATGAGAGAAACCAATGAGTTCAGAGAGTGCCAATTTGTCTCTACTTTCATAAACTCTAATTACATAACTTGGAAGTTATCTACTAAATTTTACATGAGCATATTCTTCAGCCAAGAAAATCTATTTCCAAATTTCTTTCCAGAGAAAGTCTTGTATGTGAGCTCAAAGAGGCATTTATAAAAAAAAAATTCTTACTGCAGCATTGTTTTTATCATCAAAACTTGAATAAAAAAATTACATTAACTTGTTGTTTTTATCCAAACAACAGAATATAGTATACTGTGAAACTATATAAAAGGTGATATAACTATACTAACACAGAAAAGATTATAACACGTGTTTAAAATGGAAAAGTGGGGCTAGCCAAATAGTTCAGCGGATTAAAGCACCTGCAAGCAGGCACAGGGGCCAAGGATTCAATCCCCAGCCTGCCTGCCAGCCCTGCCCCCGGGATGTGCTGAGGCAGGGATTGAGACTGGGTGTGGTGGCGCGTGCCTGTGATCGCAGCCTTGGGAGGCTGTAAACTACTGCATCACTACAAGTCCGATGTAGTAGTGAGACCCTGAACACCCTGTAGACCCTTCCCTAAAATACAAAATAAATAAATAAATAAATAAATAAATAAAATGGAAAAGTGCAGTTGTACAACAATGCATAAAGATGGATATTATTTTGTATAAAACCCCACAAAAGTCAATGATATAAATATATATGTAAATTTACATATATATTTACATAGATAGATAGATAGATAGATAGATAGATAGATAGATAGAGTGTGTGTGTGTGTGTGTGGCCAACTCAGCTCACCCTGAGGGCAGGGCTGGTGTGGTATGTTGTGCCAGGGATCGAACTGCAGTCTCTGCACTTGCCTAAATTTGCCTGAGCTATCTAGGTAGCCCCTATGCATATATATATTTAAAGTTATAGAAAACATGAAAGAATGAACAAAAATTGGCAGTGAAAGATAGATCAAATTGACTTTTTTCCTTATCTTCGCTGTGTATCTTTTTTAATGGTATGGGCAATTGATCTCAGGACCTTGTGCTTGCCAAGGTCCCCAGCCCTTCACTGTGCATTTTAAAAATGAAAATATATTCAATACATTTATATTTTCTCTTTTTAACTTATAAATTGAATTGTAAATTCCAACTGCATACCAGGAACCTAAGGAAAATTGCTACTGGCGCTCCATTAGCACAAGTTTATTCTCAGTCCAGCTGAGAACCAGAAGGTTCAGATCATTCACTGTGGCTCAGACAGTCGTCCTATTTCAGACTGGCCACCTCCATGACCTTCCTGGATTCTTCTCTAGTCTGCTGCAATTAAAGACATTCATTTTGTCATCATTCGTTCAAATCCTTCCATGATTTTTTGAACCACTGTGTGTTAGATGCTACAAAAATTTTGAATAAAAATGAAGATGGTTATTTCTATGATCTGAAGCTTAAATTTGGTACTCTAAAGTTCAAAGAGCTTAAGTTCTGTACTTGGGTTCAGTTTCAGCTCACATGACTTGAAGAAGTACCACAGTACCCTCATCTATACAGCAGGATAATAATGCTACCTATCTGACAAAATTGTAGTGAGGATTCAAAGAAGTACATAACTTATAGACCAAATCACCTGGAAAATACAGTTTAAATTTTCTTCCAGTAAACCTCCCAAATTAATAATAATTATTACTTATATTGATTTTCTTAAGTGTCATTATTCTAAATGCTTTACAACTCTTAATTAAATCACATCAACAATCCAATGGAGTAGATGCTGTCATTATCTGGATTTCCAGTTGAATAAATTGAGGCATGAAGCAATCAACTTGCCCACAGTCACATAGTATTTGATGTCAGGCAGTCTAGCACCAGAATCTATGTTTTTTGTTTCTTGTAAGTATCCTTCTTCCTCTAAGATCCATTTATCTCCCTCCTCATCCATTCAGTAGGTATTTCCTGAAGACTTTCAATGTTCTAGGTATCAGTTTACCCAAGGCCTTTATTTTATTTTAGTAATCATTGATTATGGTCTGTGTTCGTTTGTTTTCTTGTCAACCTCAGTATACTGAGGACACATTTCCCACAGCCTTCTTACCTAGATGGAATTAGGTTAAGTAGATTAAAAATTATGTAAGTCAGGTTTGGGAAGCAGAAGTAAAGCAGCAAACATTACACTAAAATGCCATCTTTGATTATAAGCTGTGAGAGATAGACAAATATGGGCAGTTTTCTAGTTCGTCTTTACTTTTTCTGTCATATTTTTAGGTTTTCTTCCTCATTATTCATCCTGATGACCAAAAAGAACCCCAGGCCCACCACAAAACTCACAGAGGTGAAAACTTCCATGCACTTTTTCTTTCCAGAAATGATATTTCATTTATTCATTTACTCCAATTTCTCAAAACTACCTCCCCTCATTTTTCCAAAATAAGATGAAAGTTGTTTATACAAAAACCACTTACTATTCCACCCTCACAAAACTGGGTGGCTTGGGCCGGGGAGATGGGGAGCTAGCTCAGTGACATAAGCACCTGCCTGGAAAGCACAAGATTCAAAGTTCAATTCCAGGTACTGCAAAAGAAAAAAATGAGGACAAAATTGGGTGGCTGTATTACTGTAAAGAAACCAGATTAAAGACACAAAAAGAAACTCACTTATTCTGAAACAGCCTCACTGAGTTGATGCGTTATGTTTGGTGAGAAACATCCAAACCATACTTTTGTAATGGAAATATTTACTTTAGATTAACAGTAGGTAAATGTGGATCTCAGTAGCTGTGCTTGATGAATACAGGAAGCAATCTTTTTGGTCATCCACTTGCTAGATGAATGGCAAGGTATATGCACAGAACGTCACAGAAGCAACAGATGATTTTTTTCGCTTTTGTTACGGTTTTGTTTTGTTCTGTTCTGTTTGGCTGACTCATCCCACCCTGAGGGTGGGGCTGGCAGGGCATGTGGTGCTGGGGATCTAACCAAAGTCCCCTGCAGCTGCCTACCCTTGCCTAAACAGGTGCTTTAGACAGTTGAGCTATCTCGCCTGCCCAACAGGTTACTTTTTATCCAACTTATACTCTGAGTTTTCATGCACTTACAATTTGTTCATATTTTTATCACTTTTGTATAAGTTTAGTGGTACAGTTTAAGCATACATAATAACCACATTCATTATAGGGAATTTATATATGTGCATCATATATTTTGATTCCTCATTTTTCCCATTCTCTCTTCAATCACATGCACAAAGCTTTGTTTTCATTTTATTCTTTTTATTTTTCTTACCCTTCCTTATCCCTTTCCTGTTTCCCCTTTCCTTTTGAAGTATTTTTTCCTATTTTACAATATCTATTTTACATTTATTTTATTTACATTTTCAGCTTGTCACGCCACAGAGTTATGTATTCACATGTGTGTCTGATTTATTTCACTGAAACTGAGACATTTGTAACTGAATGGATGGATCTTGAGACTATAATTTATTTTACTGAATTTTTTTTTTGTTTTTCTTATAGAACTATCCCAATTCAGTACAATTTCACATGAAAATGTGCTGTTACTTTGGGAAGAGGTTGAAAACGCATCATCAGCTTATATAGCTACCAAAGATGACTGGGATCTTGTAAGCCAAAGAAATTATGATAGTGAGACAGAGGAAGATATGACAGAGAATCATGGAGTGAAGACTGACCCAGAAAAAGAAGAAAATCCTAATGTAAATGCATATTTGGCTAGTCAAAATGCTACAAAATGATCATGCATGACTGAATGATCCCAAATTAGGACTGAATTAGATGTTACTAGGATCTTGCTAGGGGTGAAATATATTACATGGGATGCAAACACTGTAATTCAGTGTTGTAAATTGTCATGGATGATATGCTACAAGATGGTATAAAATAAACATAATGAAATACAAGTAAAATGTTATA
>NW_004524747.1:2382688-2383591 GCF_000260255.1 Octodon degus
TATGAAAAAAATTAAATTAAAAAATAAAAAATTCAAAAAAATAAAACAATGATTATCATATGTTTATGATAGTTCTGTGAAGAACGTTGCTGATATTTTATTTGGATTTACATTAAATCTATGTATCATTTTTGGTTATATGGTACTTTGACAATATTGATTCTGCCTATCTAGAAACAGGAGATGCCTTTCCATTTTCTAATATCTTTAATTGATTTTTTAAAAGTAGAGTGATAAAATGAAATGGATGAAAGACCCAGATATAAAAATGGAAACAGTGAAGCTGTTCCAATAGAAAATAGAAAAAACTCTTGAAGATATAAATAACGACAAAGAATTTCTGAAGAGAACGAATTATAAAAGAAAAAATACCAAAAATCACCAAATGGGGCAACAAAGTAAAAAGATGCTGCACAGCAAAGAAGCAAACAACAGAGTAAAGAGACAGGTTACTGAATTGGAAAAAAAAAAAAAGGGCAGGCACTCCTCCGACAGGAAACTAATATCTAGAATAAACAAAGAACTCAAAAATAGATTCGCTGAAATAAGAGATCCAATAGAAAATGAGAAATGGAAATGAACAGATATTTCTTAAAAGATATCTGCAAATACCTGGTAAGTACATAAAAATGTTTCACTTTTTCAGCTATTAGAAAAATGTAAAGCAAAATATACACTGGAATTACACCTTAACTTAGAAAGAATGGTTATGCTCATGATTGAAAAACAAAAAATGCTTGTGAGGTTGTGTAGAAAAGAGAAATTTCTATAATTTTGGTGAGAATGTGAAGTAGTACAACTACCATGGAAATCAGTATGGAAAGTCTTCAAAAACCTTACCACAGAAATTCCATTCAATCCAGCTATTTCTCTTCTGGGTATCTTTTTTTAAATTATTTTTTT
>NW_004524747.1:2384763-2407380 GCF_000260255.1 Octodon degus
GAATTAAATAATAAATTACAAGGAAGAAAAAAATAAAAATAAGTGTGTCATGTAGACCTCTTTATGTTAAGTACAGGTGGGTCCATATTATTTTATTAACAGTGACAGAGTATCCTAGCATAGAGACGTGATAATTTAGTTAACCTTTCCACTGTAGATGGACAACAGGGTTTCTTAGCATCTTTTAAAACTTTAAAGATTTGTTATAACTCTCATATGCAAGCATTTATATGTGTAAAATGACTATCAAAGTATATTTATATTTCAAAATTGGATGTAATTGTACCAAATTACCCAACAGAATGTCTACCTGGATTTATATTTACACTAATAATAAGTGATATTATCAGTTTTGCACACCCAAAATAATACCATTACATATTGTTTATATTTTGCCAAACTTGTTTTTTTTTTCGGAACTGGGGATTGAACTCAGGCCCTTGCGCTTGCCATGGAAACGATTATTCCACTGAACCATCTCCCCAGCCCCAATTTTTGCCAAACTAATGGAGATTTTATATATATAATCAGTTTTGCTTCATTTTTCTTTCTCTTTATTACTAGTGAGAAAAAACATCTTTTCATATGCTCATTGTCATTAGTATTTCTTTAATGGATTGCTCAGTCATAACTTTGTTTATTCATCTAATAAGTTATTTCTCACTTTCTTATTGATTTGTATAGAACTTAGTATATTATGGATATTGACTTTCTATCTTTTATTTATGTTGTTAATCTTTGTTCTTGTCTTTTTATTTTGTTTCACAGATGATGGATTCGAATGATTATAAAGGTTAGGAAGGTAATGTGTGCAATACTTATAAGGTAGAAGACAAGGACAAGACAATGATGAGCGCTTCAAATTTTTTATGCAATGTATTAATTATAGAAACTGCCCTACTAATCAGTTTTCTGCATCTTTTTTTTTTTAAAGGTTGATTTTTTCTTTTTTTTTTTTTTTTTTTTTTTTTTGGTGGAACTAGGGATTGAACTCAGATCCTTGCACTTGCCAGGTAAGTGCTTATTCTGCTGAGCCATCTCCCCCGCCCACTAATCAGTTTTGAAACTCTCATTGTTATTTTTTCTCAATAAAATTAATAAAGAAAAATTTGAACTTTAATATCCACTGAGTTTAAACATTTCAATAACATATTTAAAGCTCTTTGGTGGGCAAAGTATCTCACTTGTGTGGCCCATCAGTTTGTGAGCTACCTTTTAATGCATTGTTCCTACTCACAGGCTTTTTCTTATTGCTATTGTTTTACTTTTTAAGTTCATATTTTAAGGCAGTGAAGATCACACTCAGGTTTTTATGCTTGCCAGGTTGGTGCTCATGCCACTGAGCTATATCTCCTTTAGGTTTATTTTATTTCTTTTTATTCCTCAGAGAAAATTTTATTTATTTATTTATTTATTTATTTATTTATTTTTCCCTTTAAGTTTATATTTTAGAGTTTATCAGTGATTTTCAACGTGGTATTTAGGGCTATTTATGTTAACTTGTTTATGGAGGATTTATTCTCTTGTAATTCAGCCTAATACGTTTATAGATGTTTTTGTTTATTTCATGTTTATTTCTTCTGGCTTAATTGCTCTGCCCACGAATACTCATAGCACATTACATATATAGAAGTGGTCAGAGGTGCCGGGGAGATGGCTCAGTGGAATAAGCACTTGCAAGGGCCTGAGTTCAATCCCTGGTTCCACCAAAAAAAAAAAATTGGGGGCCGGAGAGATAGCTCAGTAGAATAAGTGCTTGCCTGGCAAGCGTAAGGCTCTGAGTTCAAACCCTGGTACCACAAAAAATAAAAACTAAAAAGAAGTGATCAGACTAGGAATTCTTTTTTTGGTACCAAGAATTGAATGCAGGCTTCACACTTGCCAGGCAGGCATTGTGCCACTGAGCTACATTCCTGGACCCTGATAGTAGGCATTAAAACAGATGCATTGGCCAGTGAGAAAGAAGAGAATGTCTAGAAATTATCCCACACAACTACGGTCAATTAATTTTCAAATACATTCAAAGAATGTACAATGGGTAATGGTAGTATCTTAAATAAATTGTATTGAGAAAACAATATTTGCATATAAAAGAATGAAATTAAACCAATATCTCACACAAATAATATACACAACCCAAAATGGATAAAGACTTAATCATAATATATAAAACTATAAAACCACTAGGAGAAAGTATACTGTACAGGGCAATGATTTCTCAGTTATGGCCTCAAAATCACAGGCAGCAAAAGCAAAAATAAGTTGAATTGTACCAAACTACAACTTTCCTTCATAAAAAAGGAATCACTTAACAGAATCAAGATACAACCAATGGACTGACAAAAAATATTTTCAAGTCACACACAGCATATGATAATAATAACCAAACTAAATGAGGATCTCAAATAACTTATTAACAAGAAAAAAAATGATTTGATTAAGAAATGTACAAAATACCCACACTGAAACTTCTCAAAAGAAGACATAAAAATGGCCAGCAGTTACAAGAAAGTTGTTTAACACCACTGGTCACAAGGAAAATACAAATTTAAACCATAGGAAGATCACACCTCACATCTGTTAGATTGTCAATTATTAAAAAATGCAAGATAACAAGTGCTATCAAGGATTAAGAAAAAAGGGAACCCTAATATAGTGTGGATAATAATGTCAATTAATGCTGCCATTATGGAAAACAGTACAAAATAGTCTCAAAAAAGTAACTGTCCCAGGTATACCCCTCATGGGCATATATCCAGATGAAATCAACTCATCATATAAGATATCTGTATAACTAAAAACATATCATAGCAATATGTGTGCACCCACATTTATAGGAGTACAATTTGTCATATCTAATCTTGGAAGCAACCCAAATACCCACCAACTGAGGAATGTAGAAAGAAGATGTGGTACTTTTACACACTGGAGTAATATTCTTCTTTATTTATTTACTTATTTTGTATTTTAGGGGTTTACTGGGTGTTCAGGGTCTCACTACTAGATCAGACTCATAGTGATCCTGTTTACAGCCTCCCAAGAACTGGGATTACAGGGGCCCGCCACCACGCACAGTCTCAATTGCCATCTCAGTGCACCCCGGATGTGGGGCTGGCACGGCAGGCCTAGGGATTGAATCCTCAGCCCCTATACCTGCTTGCAGGTGCTTTAATCCCCTGAGCTATTTGGCAGGCCCTAGTATTCACCTTTAAATAGGATAAATTTGAGACTTTTACTGGGAAATAAATTCAACTAGAAACCATACTCATAAGTGAAATAAATCAGACCTGTATATGTAAACATCATATTGTCTCCCTAGTGTAAGAAGCTGAAACAGTAAATGAAATCTAAAGTGTACAATATATATTGTGAAAAGAAATGAATTTGTTCAAATGGAAGGAATTATTGAGATGAGATAAAAGGACAGGAGAGGGAGGCAGGGTGAGAACGATATATCTACTTGTATACAGGATGGCTTGGATAACTGTACTGTTGATTTCTGCTGGCCTATGGAAAGGAACAGTTAATGCTAAAGTTTTTCTTTTTGGTCTTTCTCATTTTTTCCTCTTAATTTCTTACAACTTCTTTATTCCAATTTTGCATGCATATATCTGGTAGTCTAAACAACTAATTTGAAGACAACACAATGTGATACAACAAATATTATCAAATTCAAATTATTTGTTTAGTGAAATTCTGTCTCATTTCTAATTTTTTATTATTACTATTTTGTATTCTCCTTAAAAAATAAAAATAAAATTAAAATAAAAGATACCCGTGTTTGTTGAGATACTAGTTACAATAGCCAAGACATGCAGTCAACCTAAATATTCATCTAGGTAAATGGTTAAAAATAATTCATACAATGGAATACTAATCAGCCTTTAAAATGTATGAGATTCTCTACATATAAAAATATGGATGGGGCAGGCCAGATAGCTCAGCAGATTAAAGCACCTGCTTAGCAGACTTAAGTACAAGGGTTCAATCCCAGGTGTGCTGCACCCACCCCACCCCCAGAACACTCTGAGATGGTGATTCAGATTGGGCATGGTGGTGCAAGCCTATAATCCCAGCTCTTGAGAAGCTGAAAATAAGAGGATCACTATGAATCCTATCTGTGTAGTGAGAACCAGTAGACCTTGTACTAAACACACACATACACACAAATAAATAAATAAATAAATAAATAAATAAATAAATAATAAAAATATGGATGGACCTGCAGTGATAAAAACCAGGCCTAGAAAGACAGTGTATGTATAATATCATTATATGTGGAATCTTCAAAAGTTGTACATGTGTAAGTAGAGACTAGAGTGATAGTTTCTGGGGATTGAAGTAGGTGGTAGATGGAATGGGGGAAGGGGAGATTACGGTCTAAGAGTACAAAGTCTCAGGCAGAAATAATAGGGTTTAGTATGCTTTGTGGCATGATTCAGTTACCACACTTAATAACAATGTACTATATACTTCAAATTTGCTTTTAAAAGTGGATTTTTAAATGTTCCAAATATAAGTAGAGGACTGGGGACATAGCTTGGTAGTCTAAGCACCTACCTGGCAAATGCAAGGACCCGAATTCGATTCTCAGTATCTCATGCCATGCTGGCCCTGAAACTGAAGGAGGTTGTGCAAGCCTGTATTCCCAGTGCTGGGGAGGCTGAGACTATGAGTCTGAACTATGCAGCGAAACTCTGTATCAAATAAATAAATTTTAAAATGAATAAATAAATAAATGGAGATGGGGCTTGATTCCATTTATAACCTGTATGTATAGCAAGATGTCATTATGTACCACATAAATACTGGTATATACAATTATTATTTGTCACTTTAAAATAAAATAAGAAGACAAAATTGTAACTAAGCCTCAACATTAGGTGTGCATGTTAATCTATTTTTCCTTTATTGTCTCAGTTTGTCCTCTAAGATTCATCTTTTGTCTTTGCAACTCAGTTTTTGGCAGATGATCCTTACATAATACGCTATCCAAAATTCCTGCATTTTTGGTTTCTGATTGGGTTTGGAAAATGGGAGAAAATTGCATGTGATGTGAAGGTGGAAGGAGAGAAAAGATGTGAAGGTGGAAGGAGAGAAAAGCCAGGGTACTTATTTCCCTTATAATTCTGTCATCTTCCCAGCTAATTGCTTTTGTAATGTTTGTGTTTTATTTCCCATGAGGACAGTATCTGTGGGAAAATCCTTCTCATCTGGGTCTAGTAATATCTCTGGTGCTCTCTGCTCTAGTAGTAGTAATAGATTTCTATTCTTGCTGCACATGGATGCCTCATGATTCTTTCTTGGTTCCCTAACCCTCTCAATAACTCTGCAGTCTTGTCATTAAATAAGCCCTAGTTAAACCATGAATACATCAAATCCTTCCTCCCATAACCCTGTTCATATCATCTTTGGAAAAATTGTAGACGAATTGAATTAGTCCCAGATCATTTCAATGAGAAAAATGGAGCTGTACAATAGGATATTGGCAGGGGGTACATAATTATTGTCAGAAATGAAATGCAAAAGAAGAAAGAGCAGATAAAAGTATCCTGGCTTTTCTCTCCTGATTTCCAATCTCCTGCTTGTACTATTGACTGAAGGAAATAGAGAGAAGTCAGCCATTATATTCAGGGAAAGGCTGTCTGCAGGAATCTATCTTTCAAGTCACAGACCAGGTAAAGGATGGTTCATCACTGGGGAGCAAAGAGAAAAAGTCAAGTACAACCCACTAGTCTTTCTACGAGGATGGAGGCGTTTTATCTGTTTTGTCTGCAGCTGTATTCTTAGGACCCATAGCAATCTTTGGCCTTTTCATTTTTTGTTTATTTTTATTTTTTATTAATTTTATTGAGAAAAAATGCAATGAAGCAGTTTCAAAACAGGTTGGTAGGAGAGTTACAAAAATTAATACATTGCATATTGTTGTCTTTTAGTAGTCATTCATAGCTCAAGATGCCGACATAATATCTGGTCCAAACACTATTAGTACAAATCTTTCTTCTCATTGAATTAAGAAAAAGTGGCCATATATCTATCTTAACTATTTTGTATATACAGATACAGAATTGTCCTTCATTTATATCTCCTTTTTTTGTTTAGTTTGGTCAGAGACAGGTATTCCATTGCCATCCAAATATTGTACGTGCATGAATTCAGCAAAATATTTCAATATAGTCCAATAGTCCACAATAGTAGTGGGTTATCCACAGGACTGGCAATGTCCAAATCTGTTGACTTGAGCCTTCTACAGCTCTGCATATTAACATGGTTTCACTGTTCATACCTCATTTCTACACTTTTCTGTTGTAAATGTTTATTCATATTTTAATTTTTTTATTTTTTTAATTTTTTTCATATTCTTTGGAGACTTAAAGTTCAACATATCAACATTTGATGAAAAATACATGTTTCATCTTATGCCTAAGATGTTTGCTATTCAGACAGATAGTGAGGTTAAACCCAACTGCATATGTTGTAGGGTAATAATAAGCTTCTGTTCTGGAGGGTTAAAAACTAAGTTTGCAGACCAAAAATTAGAGAAGAAGAAGGGCTGCAAGGATAGCCAACATTTTGGCCTTAGCCTTTCAATGTCAGTGAGGACTCAGGACATAGGAGAACCTATACTGTAACATCATTTAACTCAGTTGTGTCCCAAATTTTTTGATCAAGGAGATTATGGGGCCACAGAGGAATGCAATCAATGATGTAGTGTGTGCCTAAAGAGAGTCACATGAAGAGAAAACATGCTCTCAGGCTTTCACAAAGAGCAAATTGGTCAAGCAATGGCCATGACTCATCCACATGGCTGACACTAACAAAGGATCTACAAAGTGCAGTACAAGGCTTCAGGATACATCCTGAGGGGACTTGACTGACCTTGTCAGATAAAAAAGTTACATTTCTTGACATATAGGTCTTACTTTATCCTTGGCCTTTTTAGATACTCAATAAATATTTGTTGAATGAATTCTGGAAGACAAAAAGTTCATAACTATGAAGTATTGGCTGGAATGTTTGTGATCCAGTAATTACATACTTAGAGAAATTGCTTTTCATATGTGAAGGTCTGAAAAAATTCTTGGATGTGTAAGAGTTCAGGATGCCCATCATTCAGGGATCCTTCTCTAAAGAAACTAAGATGTCCAGGTTAGCCAAGAGAAGAATAAAAATAGCACAGCAAAAGTGAACTTGTTGTGGTTTTAAAAGGGTCATAAGTTTCTTTCAAAGAACATAGTCTAAAAATATACTGAAGTGCCAGCAAATATTTATGCACATAAATGTTTGTGGTCAAAAATGCTTGCTGTCGACTCCCTCGCTTTTTTCTCCTTTCTCCATAGTAAGAGATGTGTCAGGCACATGGCTTCTCGGCTATGCCATAGCTTCAAGTTTCACTTGCTGCCCAGGAAATGCAAAGAAAAATGGGAGCCACTCCTGCTCTTAACACATAAGCATACCTTCACTGTATTCTATTTCTAAGCATGCATGAGCTTAGATGTTCCAGTGACACAGTTTTCAGAAAGGCTGATAGAAAAAGGAAAATAACTACATTCTTAAATGAATGCATTGAGTATAAGTGTGACCTGACTTGGTAATTCTTCCTTTACTTGAAAAAGAAACACATTTCTGTCTGACTTTAGTCATTACAGTGACCTACTTGTTACAGCAGTAAGCAATGTTTCAAGTAATGAAATGCAAACGTCAGCATCACTGGTATGAGGAAAATAAGAAAACAATCTAACATTAGGGAACTTCCGAAAGTGGAGAACAACGCAGTCCTCATAGAGTGTGTTTTTAGTAGTTTCATTTGAATAGTGAAATTGTAGGTGAACTTTTCTTGATTCACTTTTTTTGTACTTTCCAAATTTTCTACAACAACTATAACAATAAGCATAGCATTATAATAATTATAAGTCATAATAATAATCTTATAATAATAAATAATAAATGGAAACAAAAAATGAAGATTAGGTGGAGACATAGACAATGCTTAGGATTCAATGTTATGACTTAAAGCACTACAAAATTTATGCTTATTTTCAGTTGAAACTGTAAATTTCAGCATACATTCAGATGCAAACATGAGAAAGAAATGGGAAAATTAAAAGTTATTGTTAGCGTGTTTGTAAATATCACTTTGATTTGAAAAATTTCCTTTTAACATAACCACAATTATTTCTTTATTCCAATAAAAATATGACATAAATTTAATAGCTGTTCTCAAGTGTTTATACTTTCTAATATTTATTCAATTATTTACTGTGGCTTAAACTTCAGTTGTGTGTAAGATATTTCAACTGCTTCAAGTGCTGCAATCTAGAATGATTTATCTTGAATTTCTCCTCACCTTAACTTATCTTGGACTAATCATTCCAATAGATTTAAAGCGGAACTTCCTGAAGGATAGGAAGAAGCATTGCTGGTACTAAGTGTATATTTAATGTAATGTTCTCCTGGCTGTTTGGCTTCATCTCTTTTTCTTGTTACTCCTACAGTTCGGCTAAGAATTCAACGTTGTTTATAAGTTAATAAAGGCAATGATGCATGAGTGCCAGGTATCCTCTGGGAGTTGGTGATGGGCTTTGGCAATGGCATAGTCTCCTACAATGTTAGACATTTTTAAATCTAGTAGTAGGGATGACACATAGACTGAGAGTGTTTTATTTCAAAAGTAGCACATAAGTCTCACTGCCATCAGCATATGTTCCTCTATACAAGCCATATAGTATCAAAATACTTCAAATACACCCTCATTTCTTCTGCACCCATTTGAACTTTGTGACTAGCCACTTTTTACTCCTCTACTTCTGCATAATTCTGCATGTTGTTTCACCCCATATCTAGTGAAATGTAAATTGACAAAATCTTTTTGGCCAACTAAATCAGAAAGATAATAATTGAGGTAGTAATAGTGCTCACTAAACTAAGGAGAAATTTCACACATCCTTCTTGCTTATATTTTTCTTGTGAGACAGCTTTTCTGTCACAGAGGATAGCCACTGACCAGTTGCAGAAAATCATCCCTGACAAAACTGAGAAGGGGGCCAAGGAGATGGCTCAGTGGTCTAAAGCACCTACTTAGAACAAGCTTGGCAAAAGCATCAGGGACCGCGGTTCAATCCCCCAGCACCACATGCCAGCCAGCCCGCCCCCTGGTGGGCTGAGCTGGTCTCTCTCTCTCTCTCTCTCTCTCTCTCTCTCTCTCTCTCTCTCTCTCAAATAAATAAATAAATAAAATTAAAAAAAAAAACTGAGAAGGAACTCAGATGTGTGGCACCCCCGGAGATCCAGCATGTACCAGCTTCTGATGCTGGACATCAGCTGTCCTTGACTGTATTGTTTTTCTCCTCAAAGAACTTGTTAGGGAATTTGTTTAATTAAAACATTATTGTACTTGATGGAAAATACCTGTTTTATGCCATGCCTAAGATGTTTGATATTCAGAGAGATAGTTAGGTTAAACCCAACTGCATATGTTGTAGGGTAACAATAAGCTTCTGTTCTGGAGGGTTAACAACCTAAGTCTGCAGACCAACAATTAGAGAAAAAGAAGGGCTGCAAGCAAACCAACGTTTTGGCTTTAGCCTTTCAAGGTCAATAAAGACTCAGGACATAGGAGAAACTATACTGTAACATCATTTAACTCAGTTGTGTCCCAAATTTTTTGATCAAGGAGATTATGCGGCCACAGAGAAATGTGATATGTAATTGATGATGTAGTGTGAGCCGCAGGAGGGTCACCTAGAGAGAAAACATTCTCTCAGGCTTTCACTGAGAACAAGTTGGTCAAGCAGTGGCCATGATTCATCCACATGGCTGACACTAACAAAGGATCTACAAAGTGCAGTACAGGGTTTTAGGATACATCCTGAGGGAACTTGACTGACATTGTCAGATACAAAAGTTACATTTGTTATTATATAGGTCTTGTTTTATCTTGGTCTTAACCATCAAGCAGAAAGGTATAAAAACGTGGTATAAGGGGTGAAGCCATAGTGGTATGCTGGGCTGTAAAGGGCTCAGGTCAACAACTTCTGACATTGCCAGTCCTGAGGATGAACCACTACTATTATCGACTATTGAACTGCACTAGAATACTTTGCTGAATTCATGCACCTACAATATTTAAGTGACAATGGAATACCCTTCTCTGACAAAACTAAACAAAAAAAGGGGATACAAATGAATGACCATTTTGTATCTGTATATTCAAAATAAGATAGATATACAGCTACATTCTCTTAATTCAATGAATAAGATTTGTTATAATAGTGTTTGTGGACAAGATGTCATGTCTTCATCTTATACAATGAATAACCATTGAGACAACAATGTGCAATGTATTTATTATTGAAACTGTCCTACTGATCAGTTTCGAAACTGTCTTATTGCTATTTGTTTCTCAATAAAATTATTTTAGAAATTGTAAAAAAAAGAATATAAAAGCATGCAGAAAAAAATTATTGTATAGACTGCTAGCTAAGACCACACCACGCATATGAGGACTTACCCAGAATCGATTGACTTGTAAAAATATCTATGAATTATTGGATGCAATCCAGTAATTTGCAAAAAGGAGCATCTTATCAAACAAGATGATCAGAACTGCATTTCTCAAAAAATAAAAACACTATAGACCATAATATTGTGTGAAATAAATCAGAAATGATCTTAAATATTACATTCTCTTATGTAAGAAACCCAAAGTATAAATTAAGAGCAAATAAAAAATAAATGATAGGGAGTAGGAAAGTAGATCTTTCTAAAAATGAAAAGGGAACAAAAGATGGAGGGAGAGGGGAGAAAGGGAAGGAAAGGGAATGGAGGAATGAAAAAGGAATTAAAGTATTTTATATACATGTATCAACTGCACAGAAGGAAAGTAAACGTTATATATTTCAAACTGACAAAAAAAGAAGGAAATCAAACACCTGGGTAAGGGAGGCAGGGGAAAGGATGGAAAAGAAAGGGGATGAAAGAAACGGAATTTACATATACTAATTCCCCACAAGGAATGTATTATAGTCTACAAACATGTACTAATAAAAAATTATTGCAGAGTTCATCAAACATGTAGAAAAGGGCCACGGAGATAGCTCAGCAGACTATGTGCCTGCTTCGGCAAGCACAGGGACAAAGAGTTCAATCCCTGGTACCACATATTGCACTGGCCAGGCCCTCGGCATGCTGAGTCTGTGACTGAGTCAGGACATGATGGTGCATGCCTATAATCCCAGCAGTACGGAGGCTGAAAACAAGAGGATCACCATGAGTCCGAGCTGCATAGTGAGACCCTGTATGAAATACTTTTAAAAATATAGAAAAGGCCAAAAAACTGTTAAGTAAAAAAAGTCCTATAATCTGCATGCAAAATGCTGGCAGCCCTTCAAGTGCTTCCCAAAGTTATGATGCTTAATGCATCAACTAGCTGAAAGCATTACAATCTTTAAAACAATCTTATCAACAATTTGAGTGAATTTTCCCAGAATTCCAAATTTAATAGGAATTGTCCTAGAATTCCAAGTTTCCAAAATTGTAAAGTCAGTCATTGAGCTTTCATATTTCTAGTTCCTTCTTTCTCATCCTCCAATGTTTGACATTATCACTTTAAGTAGCCAATAGTCTAATGTGCTACAAAAGGATCTAACATATCTGGGTAACTGGGGCTGTGTTGCAAAGGTTAGGAGAGTAAAAGAGGTATAAAATAAAGGACTTCTCCTTTCCTAAAGTAATCTTAAGTATCTGCCAGCAGACAAGAGAAGTTTATTTTATTAGGAATGTGAGCCAGACACCTATACCTTTTAGTCTTCTTCTCATTTTGAGGCCTGGCCATATCTGATAGACAACAAACCCTCAATGTCCAAATAAACTATTCCAGTCATATTTTATTACTCACATTGTTTAGGGTAAATCTCAAGCTCTGATGAGTTTCTGGAAAATCATGGTAAGTTGTCCTTTGTTTTGATCAGTTTAAACCTGCCATTGATGACTAGGGCCTAACTTTGGCCAATAAACTGTCCTTTTTTATACAGAACCTAACTCTTAAGTTTAAATTCCAGGCACAGAGCCATAAAAACTGATTGCTCAACGTTAAAAATATATCTCCCTGAAAGCTCAGAAGAAGATAATCACTGATGTAGTAGAATTTGGTTGCGGTGAAGAGCTGAATCTGAGATAGATTTCAAACTTATGATCACAAGTTTATAGTAAATCTGAAGTAATATATAAAAATAAAAAATTTTGAAAAAATTTTATTCTTAACTCCCACATAAGAAAATAACTTTTCATGACTACACTTTTTCTCCTGGGACTGGAAGCTCTTCTAAGCACACCACACCCTTATACTATGCAGGCCAATAAGAACTGAAATGAGATGTCTTTAATATCCCACAAGTATCTGATCCTGCCAAGTTTTTCCAATAGATGTTTCTATTTCTGATCTAATGGCAAGGCAGCGCCCTGCCTTTCTTTCTGTTCACTCCATGTATTTCTTTTCTTTTAGTTCTGGGTAGAATAAAAGTCCAGAGAATTTCCTATTGCTTTCCTCTAGATACATATAAGGTCAAGTGGTAAAAAGTGAAAGCCTTCTTTGGACTTACTTGTGTGGATTTTCACCATTTTAGGAGCTATTTTCCCTCTAACTTATCTCTATTTCTAGAGGATAATTTGGTTTCTGAACTCTCACACTGTAATTTCCCTCTCTCTAATTGCCTTAAAAATGTTTCCCTTCCCAGTCTTTTTATTCTACCATCAGATCAGTTCTAGTTTTACAGGTTCACAGATCCTCTTATAACTCCATCCTTTTTATTGATACTTTCAACACAGTGATGATCCTTTCTATACCTCTACCTAGGAATTCTATGATTATGAAACAATTGAATAGTCTATGTTTTACAGTAGCTCTTCAGCCTGCACCATTTCTATAAGAGGAAGACACCAAGGAAAGGTCAAAAGCTTTGATTTCTTGACCCCTAAGCATTCCAAATTCTGAATGTAATGGCAAACACAAGTAAGGAACTCAGTCAGCTCTCCAAGGAAATCAACTCAGCAAGTTTTGTGAATGCTCTGTGGATTCTTCATGAATTCAGCTAAGAGAATGTTTTCCTTCAAAATAATGTCTTAACTGAGATCTCCAGAGAAGGCCAATGTTGACATATTTTGAGAAAGTAATTGAGAAATAGTGATATGCATTAATTTAATTGTTGCTGTGTTCTTGCCATCTTTTCTCCTGAGCTGGAGAGAGAATCCACCAGCTTATGCAGTCCTATTAAAAGCATTACGTTTCCTTATCAGAAAATATGAAGAGGCTCCCTCTTGAAGTGTCTTGTATTATTGAAGCTGAAATGTGCCACTATTCATCCTTCCCAGGTAGCACTGTTTAAGTATACTTTGTATGGATATGAGTTTCCTTTTTTTTTTTTTTTTTTTTTTTTTTTTTTTAGCACAAATTATTTTTTTTTTTTTTTTTTTTTTTTTGGCAGAACCAGGGATTGAACTCAGGCCCTTGTGCTTGCCAGGAAAGTGCTTATTCCACTAAGCCATCTCCCCAGCCCCATGAGTTTCCTTTGGATGTATTCAGATAATGTTAAAACACGCTGGCAGAAATGGATCACACCCTTTCTAAGTACCACTGTGCACTAAATAAGGACTCTAGACTAGAGCTTGCAGAGGAGGCTAGTTAGAGACTAGTCTCATAACCTGGCCTTACTCTAAACTGCCTAATAGGAATCATTTATTCTTGGTGCAGGGAGATTTAACTTTCAGATATGTTTCTTGATTGCTCAAGCATACAACAGTAGAGAAGGACTACTATACATCAGCATCACTTAGTACCATAACTCATGCTTTTGTTATTCCGAAACAACCAGGAATTTTGTCCCCTTTTCCACTGTGAATCAACTAGCTAAGGAAATAGGAGCAGTGGGACTGAGGAAAGAGCCTCTTATGTAAATCCTCTCACAACATGGGAAATATCTCCAGAAGAAATTTTAAAACTCAGGTAATCTAGATTTACACATGTCAAAAGAAGACAATGAGATAAAAGTTTAAATGTAACATGATTCTTAAAATATAACCCATAAGAAATCAAAGTGATCTAGTTGCAAATACCTAGTGGCATATAAAATTCATTGTTGTGTTAGGTAGCATTTTCATTTCTGTAGTGAAATACCTGAGGAAAAACAACTTAGAGAAAGAAAGATATATTCTGGTTCAAGGTTTTAGAGGTTTCAGTCTGTGTTTGGCTGGCTTCAGGGAAGATATATGATGATAGAAGGCCATGGCAGATGAAGCTTTTCACTTCATTGCAACCAGAAAGCATAGAAACAAAGAAAAAAAACCTAAATGATAGAAGTTCGAAGTATATATAGTTTTCAAGGTCACACTTCCATGATCTCCTCCCTTTGATTAAGCACTACCTCCTGTTTCTATCACCTCCCAATAATACTTTCAGTCATGGTTCCATCAATGGATTAATCCACTGATGAGTTAGAGCCCTGGTGACTCAATTACTATCTGAAAGCCCCAGCTCTGAACACATGGGCCATTTAGGGGACATTGTATGTTGAAACCATAGAAATAGCTTAAGAGGTCAGTTATAATACTGAAGGAAATCACTGAAGTTGAAAAAGGATGGAAATTACTGAAGAGAGGAATCTTCTAAAAAATGGTAAATATCATTTAAAAAGGAACTGCTCTTATAAGAACACCAATAACTTTCATATGGATGAATCCTGTGTAAACCTGTCTATCCTCTTTTATATTGGCCTTGAAATATTTAATATGCATAAATATTTATTCATTATAGATATTTTTCTCCACCTGGGTGGGATGACACCATACTCTGTTGTTATTCTTTATTGGTTTCCTTTGGTGGATCCTACTTTTCCTGCCCTCTGAATGCTAACAGAACCCCAGAGTTTTATTCTGAGCTCCCTTTTCTTGAGAGGAAATAATAGCATAGTAAAGAGCATTAACTTGGAAGTCAAGCTGTCTAGTTGTGAATCTTATCTGCTACTTAGTATAATATTGACCAATTTGCTTAAATCCATCAGGACCTCAAGTTCCCTGTGTGTAAAGTAGGAAAAATAATAGCACCTGTGTCATATTATTGTTGTAATGATTAAATGAGTTAATGTAGGTATAAACTATATAAAACAATTCTTAGAATCTAATAAGCACTTTGCTAATTCTCATTATTGCTATAATTTTGAATATTGATATTATAGCTTGTATCTAGATGTCTCCCAAAGCCTCATGATGTCATAGGTGGGGCTTTTAAAAGGTGTCTGAATCTAAGGGATGTGACTATAGATTAAGGGTGTGACACTGGTACTGAGAGTGTGGTACTGGGTTAGTCCACTAATTGGTTTATGACAGTACTGGGTGTGGGTAATGGGATGTCTAGATTCAGATAGTACCACACAAAAGGCTTCTAGCCTAGATGGGAGAAAAGGGAAAAGCAACATTACCTCACCACTTCTTCTGCCTACCTGCTCTGTCATAGACCGTTCTTTCTCTGTGATGCCCCTCTGCCATGTCACCCTGACTGGGAGCCTGCTGACTATAGATTTAAACCTCAGCAAACTACGAGCTGAAATTAAAACTCTTCTCTTTCAACTCTGACTACTGGATATTTTGTCTCAGAAATAAGAAAAGTAACTAAGACAGTTATTGCCATTATTATTATTACTATTCTTTTCTCTATATTCTTTCTTAGATAATTTTATCAATTCTATTTATTTATTTATTTATTTATTTATTTATTTATTTCGTATTTTAAGGAAGGGTCCATAGGGTATTCAGGATCTCACTACTAGATTAGACTCGTAGTGATCCACCTGTTTACAGCCTCCCAAGAGCTAGGATCACTGGAGTGTGCCACCACACCCAGTCTCAACTGTCATCTCAGTGTGCCCCGAGGATTGGCCTGGCATGGCAGGCCCGGGGATCAAACTCCTGGCCCCTGCACCTGTTTGCAGGTGCTTTAATCTACTGAGCTACTTGGCTGGCCCTAATTCTCATATTCTTAAATGTCGTTTATAGGGAAACAACTCCTAATCGATATCTCCCATATGCTATCTTCAAGCAGGAGAAACCAGGAACACCAGTGAAATAATTCAGTCTGAGTCTGAAGACCTAAGAACCAGAAGTACTACTGACGGAACTCCCCCTCTAAAATTGAATACCTGAGAAGTTAGGGGTTGTTGATGTAACTCTAAGCTTGAAAGCCCAACAACCATGAACTCTAGTGTCTGAGAACATAAAATCATCAGTGTTCCAATTACAGAAAACTATTTCATTTATTCTCTTCCTTTTTTTCAATCTATGTCTTTTGTGGTTTGAACAATGTTTAATCATATCAGGTAAAGATGAATTTTTCTCTATTCAGTCTAATTATTCAAATGCTAATTTTTACAGAAACACCTGCACAGACATAGTCAGAAATAATATTTTACCAACTAGCTGGGCATGCCTTAATATAGACAATTTCAGATAACAGAAACTATTAAATTAACTTAACTGTCTGTTTGACATCTCTTCTGATATGTTGTAAGCATATCAAACTTAACATGTCTTAAATATAACTCTTACTTTTCTTGCAATTTTTTTTCTCAACCATTATTATTTAGATAAATGTAACATCATTCATTCAGTTGTTCAAGCTCAAATCTATGAATCACCCATAATTCCTTCATTTTCACCCTCCCCAATATCCAGTTTTGACAGCTATACCTCTATAATGTATTTCAACTATGACTATTTTTCTTCATCTCCACAGATACAATCTCGAAACTATAGTACTACAATGTTTTACCTAGACTATGCCAGTAAGCTGCTAACTGACTTTCCTTCCTTCTATTCTTGTCCCTTAAAATTCACACAGCACATAATAACCAGAGTGAGGTACTCAAAATATAAATAACTTTATGCCACTCCGTTATGTTTATATTTAAATATCCCCCTAAAAGCTCATGAGACTATAGATAGGTCCTCTTAAAAGTGACTGGTATTAGAGCTGATTCGCTGTTAGGTGGAGGACTGGTCAGAAGAATCAGGTCACTATGAGCATACAATGAAAATTACATGTCCCTTCCCAGCCCTTCTCTCGACTTTCTCTCTGCTTCCTATCACCATGTCATGAACAGCTGTTCTTTCCCATGCTCCTCTACCATGCCATTCTGCCTTGGAGACAGCAGAATAAAACCTATATAATGAACCAAAATAAAACTTTCCTCATTTATATTGTAGGTGTTGGGTAGCATATCCAACATGACCAAGACACAGCCCTTCACTTGGTATCTAGTTATAACTGTCTTCTACATCAATATTAATCCAAAATCTTAAAAAGGAAGTGGAAGATGCTTAACTGTCTAGCCAAAATCTATATCTCCAACCCTATGTCCTGCCTCTCTAATTTGAAGAGTGTCATTTTCTAAAATCAAGAAACTTATATTGGTTATTCTGTATATAGTGATCTTCTCCTGGCTTTCCATGTTCCTGGCCCCTCCTCGTCTTTCAATCCTCAGTGTCAGCATCACTCTTCTAAAGTATCTCCCTAGTCCCATGCGTAAATGAACTAGCTATTCCTTTCTTTCTTTCTTTCTTTCTTTCTTTCTTTCTTTCTTTCTTTCTTTCTCTCCCTCTCCATTTGTTTCATTTTTTTCCAGTTTTTTCTTCATAAATGTTATATGGCTCTTAAATTGTTTGCACATTTATTTTCTTCTCCCTCCTCCACTAGAAGTCACTACTCTGATAGGAACTCTGTTTCATTCACAGCATATACCCAACAGATATTGTAATTTCTGTAATATATCATGTACTAAAAAATTATTTCTTGAATGAATAGATGGCTGCGTGAATGACACCTTTATTGTTCTTGGTGCTTTGAAAATATCTGTCGGACCAATCCCAACAGAGCACATAACTAGGAGCCCATCCACCCTCACTGCCACAGGCATAAAAAGAAAAAATTAACTCTACCTTGGTTCTTCTTAGCACAGAGTGGCAGATTTGACTACCAAATACCAATTGGAACAAGGGTGAAGCAGCACCCCAAAGGACAGTTTCATTTCAGGACTGAGGTGCTATCCTACCACAGGGACTGGGTGAGAGACAGACATGGAAGACAGATGCAGAGAGGGTGAGAGTGAGACGTAGCTCTCTTGAGATTCCCTAAGAAGTTCAAGTTCATCCAGGAGGGACCCAAACCTGTATTCAGTAGTAGGAGGCTAGATTAATGGGTGCAGCATTCATAAGTGGCTGGATTTGAGGATGGCAGCATTGAGTCCAGCAGCTTGCTTGAACCTCAGTCCTGCTGCCTATGTTAAGGGGAAACCAGTGCTGTGATCACTTGTTTGAGTACCAATGTGAGTTCGGATACTTCGACAGTTGTCATGATCTGAGGCTTACAAATAGGAGACCTCTTATGTGGAGGGGTCACCTCACAAACCAACAGGTTATGAAACAAACTGAAGAGGACTGTCTTTGCTGGTTCCCAAAGACAGCAGGTTGTAGTTGGAAAACACTCCTTTGAAAGTGCATAGGACTTGCCTTTGGACTCACTTTTGCATCTCTAGTTTTTGTGATATTTGACATTTTATTGCTTGGTTTCTTTTTGCCTTTATTATTACTATTATTTTTGTATGAATTACTTATTTTTCTTCTGTTTGTGTCTGTCTTCTAATTAATTCATTTTTTCTTTTTAAATTTGGTTTATTCCTTATTTTTATTTATTCTTTTACATGTTGGGTTTTCCTGTTACTTTTCTCTGTTATATAATACTAATTTTTCTTTTTCTCCTTAAAATACTCTATTTCAACTTTTATCACCTTTTCAGCTTCCATTGCTAAATTTTTAAAATTCTAATATGCAATGCTCCTATTCCCTGAAAACTTTATTCTTGCTAATATAGCCATTAAGTTTTATTTGAAGAGAAAATAAATAAACCTGATACAGAATTTCTAAAAAGATGGTAGAAAATTATCAATGGTTATTATACTGCATATTGTTATCTTTAAAGTACTTGCTCAAAATTACCAGATCTAGGCATGCAAAATTGATCAAGCAATCTAAGCGCTGTTCTTTTCAATGAACTAATAGAAATTAGTAGTACAATCACATTAACTATCATTCATACATATATATTTTCTATCTCAGTTATTTTTCTTTTGTTGATGTTGCCCAAAATTAAGGAAGGAAATATTTGTTTAGCTCACAGTTTGTGATTTCAGTACATACTCATCTGGCTCCAAGGCAGAGTGGCAAATGGTAAAAGGCAAAAGTTTATGGTGGCAGAAAACAGCAAAATAGCAAAGACAAAAATGAAGGAGCAGTGGCATAGAGCAAGCCTCTTTCCCTCCCCTATATTGCATTCAGGCTATCTGGCTCAGGGTGGGTGTAGCACTCACATTATAACCTGAGCATAATGAACTAAATAAAAAAACTCTAGAAGCACCCAGACACAAACCATAACACTTTCTTCTTTTCTCAATTTGAGTAGCTTCTTTCCCTATTACAATATCTATTGTACCTTTTGGATCTTGTTTACTCTTTCAGTTTCTTACACTAGGGAGATAATACAGTGTTTACACATGTAAGTCTGGTCTATTTCACTTATGAATACGGTCTCTAGGTGCATGCAGTTACCTATGAAAGCCTTAAGTTGCTTTCTTGATAACTGAGTTGTACTTTATTGTATAAAATCACCACATTTTACAATCTATTCCTCAGTTAATAGGCATTTGGGTTGTTTCCAAAATTTAGCTATGAACATTGGTGCACATATATCCCTGTGGTATGATGTTTTCAGTTATTCTGGGAAAATACCCAGAAAGAAAATAGCTACTTTGAATGGGACAAAAAGTCCTAGTGTTATGAGGAATCTCCATACTGATTTCCACAGTTTTTGCACCAGTCTTTACTTCCACCAACAGTGGAGAAGTGATCCTTTGTCCCCACAGCACCACAAGCATTTCTTCATCTGTGAAGTTTATATTCATCTCATTGCCTATTTTTGTATTAAGTCTTTGAATAGATTACTATTAATTCTTCATATGTTCTAGTTAGAAGTCCTTTGTCTGAGGGATAGTTGGCTGAGTATTTTTCCCAATTCGTGGATTTTCTATTCATTCTGTGGGTGATTTCTTTAGATATACAAAAGCTTTCTAATAAGATGAGATCCCATTTTTTCCTTTCTTTTCTCCTTTCCCTCCTCTCACTTGCTTATGTTCAGTTTCTTTCCATTTTGCTATATCTATTGTACTTTTCAGATTTTATTTATTCTTTCAGGTTCTTACACTAGGGATATAATACGATGTTTACACATGCGGGGCTGATTTATTTCACTTATAAGTATAGCTTCTGCATAGCAGAGATGATTTTGCTACTAATTTATATTAGTTTTTAAAGGTAACAGTTAATGTTTAAAATTTTTGCTTTGATTAACTCTATATGCTAATATCTGCAATATGAGGAATTTCATTGAGGACAGCAAGGTGCAATATAGCAAGCATGGTTGGATACCTTTCATCTTGTTGTTTAAAATGTATATTATCTCTAATATCTCGTTTATTATTTTTATATTGTCTTTAAAATATATAAAAATAAAAGGACAAGAAAAAAATTAAGTTTTAGTGAAAAGAAGAGTTAATACTTAACTACTTGATGAATCTGGCATGTCTGTATCTTGTAATCTGAGCAACAAATTTGATGACAACAATACATAACATAATAATCACTGTTAATGTTCTAAACTTGTTTTGAAATTTTGTACCATTTGATTGTTCCATGTTGCTTTGTTTTTGTCTTTGTTCTTGTTATTTTTTTTTTTTGGATTTTTTCTCCCTAAAATAAAAAAAACCCTTAAGATGAGATCCCAGTTGTAGATTCTTTTAAGTATTTCCCTTTTTTGGAGGGAGTAGTACCAGGAGTCGGATCAGCAAGGGGTTTTTGTTTTATTTTGTTTTTTGGGGTACCAGGTATTGAACTCAGGACCTTGAGCTTGCCAGGCACTTATAACTCTGAACTATATACCCAGCACCTTAAAAGGTCTCTTTTAAACAGATGGGGTCCAAGAGATGGGGAGACTATTGAAGGAGGGGAGGCATAAAGGATGGAAAAATAACTGAACAGAAAAACTGATGAAAGAGAGCTTTTGCAAATGGAACGAGAGCTAAGGGTTGGAAGAAGTGGGAAAGGTTGGATAAAGACTGAAAAATATTGAGGAAGAACAGACCTAAGTTTACCTTTGTCTTAACCATCCAGCAGAAAGGTATAAAAACGAAATATAAGAAGTAAAACCATGCTGTTATGTTGAGCTGTAGGAGACTCAGGTCAACAATTTCTGACATTGCCAGTCAAGCGGGAGACCCAATGCTATTATGGGCTACTGTACTCTTTTAGAATATTTTGCTGAGTTTACACACCTATAATATTCAAATAACAGAACTTAACAAAAAAAGGGGATACAGATGAATGTCCATTTTGTATTTGTGTATTCAAAGTGGTTAGGATAGATATATAGTTACATTCTCTTAATGAATAGAGTGATTTTTTCTAATGGTGTTAGGATATCATGTCTGCATCTTGTACAGCAATTAACCACTAGGAAGAAGGTATACAATGTGTTAATTATTGAATCTGTCCTACCAATTTGATTTGACACTGTCTCATTGCTATTTGTTTATCAATAAAATTATGGGAAAAAAATTTAAAAAAATAAAAATAGAAAAAATAAAAGACCTAAGGTACATTATATATGTATCATTCCCCATGATACTCATAAGCACTATGTACTGCAAACATGTACTAATGAAAATGTCATCATATTACTGTAATATATGTATACTCATATTTATAGCAGCCCAATTTATAATAGCTAAATCATAGAAAAGATCTATATGCCCACAAATAAATAAATGGATAAAGAAAATATGGAGGCCTGGGGAGATAGCTCAGTAAAATAAACGCTTGCCTGGCAAGTTCAGGGTCCTGAGTTCAATCCCCATTACCACAAAAAAAATGATATTTGTACTCAGTGGAGTACTATTCTGCCATAAAGAAAAATAAATGAGGCATTCATCAGTAAGTGAATGTGCCTTCAGAATGTAATATTAAGTTAAGTAAGTAAGAGAGATAAGCTTAATTATCACATGGTTCGTCTTATGTGAGACACTAGAACCCCCACATAAATAACAATGAAAATGTAGATAATTAGGAAGTAAGGGAATTTTTTAAATGGATTAAGGGGTATAAATTCTAATTGTGATATCAATTTGAATAAGTAATGGCCAGTTGTTTGGTTTAGTATAGTTCTGGATGTATCTGAATAATGGATTTACTGATAAAGGAAGTCCTACCCAGATCTTGTTGCATCTCTCAATAGGCATGTAGTCTGGATGGGATAAAAAGAGAAAGAAGGATGTTTTACCTCTTTCCTTGGAGAAGCTCTAGGCTTTGCCGTCATCTTTGGACACCCATCTCTAGGCTTCCAGTTTGGACTCAGTCTTTCAGAACAGGTATCTCAGCTTCCTTATACAGTCTCACATAGGACACCACAGTGATCTCCAGGCTTTTGACTTATGACTGGATTTTTTCCAATCTCCAGCCTAATATATA
>NW_004524747.1:2408205-2412931 GCF_000260255.1 Octodon degus
TCAGTGGTCTAAAGCACCTACTTAGAACAAGCTTAGCAAAGCACAGGGACCATGGTTCAATCCCCCAACACCACATGCCAGCCAGCCCCACCCCCTGGTGGGCTGAGCCACACACACACACACACACACACACACACACACACACAGAAATAATTTTTTTTTAAGTAAAATAAATAAATAAATAAATAAAAAGCTTTGTCAATGTTAAAGGAAAAATTCAATAACTTTGGGACAAGACAATAGAAAAGATGGCTTGAGAGTATCACAAGACCCAGCAGGGTCCAACCCTTTCATGGCTCAAAATTTCAAAATGAAATAATTTGCTCTGAGAAGAGATCATCAGGGTATCATGTTCCAGAATGGCAGCAGCTTAGGGAATAGAAATTGATATTGCCAAAATGCAGATCGTGATGTGTATTCATTCAGCCACTCTGAGGCACCTGTAGACCACAGCAAGATACAAAAGGGCTCAGCTACTGTTCTAGCTGGTAGAAGGTGTTGACATCATCCAAGTGGTGATGGCAAGCAAAATGTAAGTTGTGGGGTTAGGGAGATTTACACCAAGAAAGGAGAAGGCTTGGGAGGACAAGGCAGTGTTCCACTGAGAAGGTAGTGTGTGTAGTTGTGAGTGGGAGGCTGTTTGTTATAGTTTGAGATTTTGCAAGAGGAGCAATACAATACTGGACACATATTTTATAATGGTCACCCAAAGAATTGTATACAAAGACAGTGCAGGAAGTCTGTCCATAAACTAAAGATCAAAGAATTCATCTGGGGGCTTGGATCCCACTGATAATATCCTGCATGAGTCTAACTGAAGACTTAGAGACCATGATAGCCCAAATGTCAGTGATGGAAGCTAGAAAATCTGTGCCAGTGGGATGAAGGATTTGTGTTAGCAGGCTGAGGAACCTGAACTAGAGTCAGAAAATGACATAGAGTTCTCCTGGAAAGTACCACAGCCATCCTCAGCAACAATGAATTCACAAGCTCCTCCAATGATGAGAATGTCTGAGTTCCCATCATGAAAGTTAATGCAACAAGCTTCTTCAGGACACTGAGTAGAGCTCCATGTTCTCCTCCAGAGGAAGGAGGTGATACTCAAAGTGAAAGACCAGAGCTGCCCAAAGTGAGCCATAGCTCACATTCTCAGCAACAATAAGGTTCCAAGCTCCATTGACAGGGAGAACAGGTGAATTCATTAGGAAAGCCAGCATGACAAGGTCCTCCAGGAAAATCAACAGCTCCCTACAGCTTCCCAACAGCTCCCAACAGCTTCTAAACTTCTTCCTCTTTGGTTCTGCATCTTATGCTGCTGGTAACAATCCTCAGGTGGGCCTCCCACATCCAGCACCACACTGGATCAGTTCTGCTTGTTATTGGAAGGTGATTACCAGTTGTCAATCCACCACAGAGGCTGACAATGCAGTAAAGACCCAAAGATGTCAGAAAATCCAGAATATTAGAAAAGCTAGTGGAATATCTAAGGAAAGTCATGAGGCGTGACCAAAGTCAGCCCAGGGGAGAGACCATAATGGCTACAACTGGTGATATTATAGGGGTGGGAACCACCCAAACACTTTGTAATATACATGTTGTATTGCCCCCATAACCACACATGAAACTTGGAATTCAATGTTTGTCCTGCTAGATTTTAGTGTTCTTTTGGTCCCATTTTTCTCTGTCTGCTTATTTATTCATTCAGGAGTAGGAATGTGCCATTCTATAAAGTATTTATTTACAGTGTGCCCTGCCATGCCAGCCCCGCCCCCAGGGCACACTGAGTCAGCAACTGAGACTGGGTGTGGTGACACTTGCCTGTAATTCCAGCTCTTGGGAGGCTGAAAACAGGAGAATCACTACAAGTCTGATCTGTGTAGTGAGACCCTGTAGACCCTGTGCTGAATACAAAACAAAAATAGTGTTTATTTAAATTTCCATTCATTTTTACAGGGGCTCACAACTAAACTTTTGCTGCAAACCTCAGAGAATACTTTGCATTTGGACATTTCAGCAATGCTGAAATTTTAACATGCTTGGCAACTCAGATGGACTAAATGTCTTTTGCATAAATGTATATGCATAAGTTTTTAAGGGATGGGGGGAATGCTATTGTTTATATCTACATGTACCCACTCAGAAGTGAGGCTTTTAGGAGGTAGTTGGATCAAAGATGCTTGATACTCTTCAATGGATCAGTCCACTGATAAGTTTATAGTTGGTTGTAACGTTGGAAAGTGAATCTTTTGCTGCTTTGCTGCTTACTCCCTGCCTCACCATGAGCTGTTTGTCCTGTGCCATGCTGTTACAATGCCACCCTGCCTTGGAGCCAACAAAGTATGGACTGAAACCTCTACAACCTGTAAGCCAAAGTAAATCCTTCCTCCTTTAACTTGTAGGTGTCATCTATTTTGTTCCAGAAACAAAAAAGTAACTGAGAGAGTGAATGAGAGATTTCAGAGAAAGAGAAAGAAGTGAGAGGAATGGGATGGGCAAATTTTTTTAAAAATAGAGCTTTTGCAAAGAAGTGGACCAAGAATTAGAAGGAGCAGGGAGGGATGTGAGTGCTAGTGGACAAAAATAGAAAGAATTAAGATGTATTATATATGTATCATCTCCCCACAATAATGTAATCATTATGTAATATAACATATACTAATAAATAAATAATAAAATGAATGCATCATGTTACTTTACCCTCTGGATAAGATATTGTAGTATCTTTTATTTCTATTTCACAAAAGAAAGTGAGATTCAAAATATTATACCACCTCACCATAATCACATAGGCATAATCAAGATTCAGATCCAGGTTTTGCAATTAAGAAAGCTTTGGTATTTCCACTAGAGTAGAATCATTCATTCATTCATTCATTCATTCATTCATTCATGCATGCATGCATGCATTCACACATGCATTGATTTGCTCATCCATTGAACTCTTACTGAGCATCTATTTTGACCAATACCTATGTCAGGTCCTGGAGATCTAGAAATAAGCAGACAGTACCTCTGCCTTGCACAGTTTTCAATATGGATGTAGATACAGTGAGTAATGACATGTTACACTAGTAGCAATATAAATGCTCTATTAGCTATGTAAGGGGAGGAAGCATGTATAAAACATAGATTTTGGAGCCTGAATATTTAGGTTTGAATTACACCTTGCCAATTCCCAACTGTTTGCTTAAAATATCAGTGTTTGTTTCTTCACTTGTAAAATGGGAATTATAACTGAGGGTCTATCTTACAGAATGATTGTAAGGATTACATGAGTTTCTACATGTAGAGTGTCCAGTGCCTTAGTACTCAACAAATATTAGGCAGTCAGTGGTGCACATGATTGTAAACAATGCAATAAAGTACAATTTATTGAAAGCTTCACAAGAAGGTGAAGAAGTTTGGGTAGAACTTTGAAGAAATAGTAGATATAATGGTTAGCTAAGTTTGTAAGTTAGACAGTTGGGAATGGCATTCCATCTTCAGAAAAACATACAAAGACCATTTCCTGCCAGCCAATTTCAGGTTAATTGGCCTAGTCTCAACTTATTCTCAAGAGGACACTGTGGTCCTCTTCTTGCTAAGATGGTATTCAAACATATTGTGTGACTCTGGTGATGCCTCCAGAATATCACATATATGAAATGTGGCTAAAAGAAAAGCAGAACCGGCACTCCAGCTAGCATTGTGGGTGCAGAGAAATCACAGCACATAAACAGATGAACCCATATGCAAAAATTGTGTCCAAGAGAGTTGTGTCTGAAGAGGAAAAGGAAGAGGCCAGAAAGGAAGCCAGGACTCTAAGAGAAGGGAAATAAAACAGTGAGAAACTGATATTAAAAAGACAAAGATGTTCAGAAGTAAAACTCTAGAAAGTATGTGCTCCTATAGTTAAAACATTATTGAAATGTTCCCAAAGTCCTAGTAATCATTTAAAGAGATCTTTTAAATTATATTTTCCATGTAGGCAGTTTGTTGAGATGAATATATCACTGATTTAATTGTTGTAACTTTTACAGAGACACTTCTGGAGGAGTCCAGTGAATGGGCAGGATGACACCACTGGTACGCCAAGAAAACCTGCCCTTGACCTCAGCCAAAAACAGAGCTGAGGAAGAAAAGTAACAAGACTAACCAGCAGCCCAGTTCATAAGTTTTGAGAGAGGTAAGTCTATTTAGCCCTGTAAATTTGCAAAGAAATTACTTAATGATTTATAATTATTCTTTCTTTTTTCCATAGTTTTATTGAGAAATAAATAGCAGTGACACAGTTTCAAATCGAATTGGTAGGACAGTTCCAATAATTAACACATTGAATACTGCCTTCATAGTGGTTATTCATTGTAAAAGATACACACATGCTATCTATTTACAAACACTATTAGAACAAATGCCTCTATTCCTTGAATTAAGAGAATGTAGCTATATATCTATCCTAACCATTTTGAATATACAGATACAAAATGGTCATTCATCTATATCCCCCTTTTTTGTTTAGTTCCATCATTTAAATATTATAGGTGTGTGAACTCAGCAAAATATTGCCAAATAGTCCAGTAGTCCATAATAGTGGGTCTTCCACTTGACCGGCAATGTCAGAAGTTGTTGACCTGAGTCCTCTACAACTCAACATAACAGCATGGCTTTATTTCTTGTACTTTGTTTTTATACTTTTCTGCTGGATGGATAATACCAAGATAAAGCAAGACCTATGCAAGAAGAGTTG
>NW_004524747.1:2414376-2469747 GCF_000260255.1 Octodon degus
ATTTGTTGTTGGGTGATTTCTTTATGATAGCCATTCTTTCTGGGGTGAGATGATATCTCAATGTGGTTTTAATTTGCATTTCATGGAAGGCTAGTGATGTGGAACATTTTTTCATATATTTATTCACTTCTTTAATTTCATGATACTTCTTCCTTGACAACATCTGTAGGATTTGGCCAATGAAATGAGCCATTCTGGTATCTAAAATCAGGACATAATTTCTTCCTGGAGCCCTTGCTCTATTTCCCTGAAATGTGGCAGGGCTTAATGATGATGATAATTGTGACTAGTTTGGAGCTCACCTTATTTTTTATGCATTCATGATTATAGTGAGTATGCAAACCTTATGCAGTCCCTTGCCTTCTGAAAGCAGCTGGTTGAGCTGAGGGTTGGTCACAGAGGGGAGGAAGAAGGAAGCATGAAAATGCACTGAGTACTAAACAACTTGAAATCCAAAGCAAAATTGTAACACCCATCTGTTCTTTGGAGATAGGCGTGCATATTCCCAAAGTAACATACAGAGAGCCCTAAAACAGTTTCAATCACTGTTTTGTTCAAACCAAGAAAAACATTGGCATGACATACTTCCTTAATATAGCTAAGTGCAGTTAAAAAAACAAAGGTATAGAAATCATGAATTTTCTTAATTTTATTTTAATATGTTATTACTCTGACAGGAAGTTACAGAGAAAACAATGGGATTTCTCACACCAACAGGTTACTGACCTGTGTGATTTTTGTGTGGCATTGACATATCTAATGCAGCTTACAATGAAAAATCAAGATTTTAAAATAGACAACATAACCACAAAATAAAATTGCCTTTTTTCATTGCTTTTCTATGCCTTTGAGCATGAGGAAGGTCTCCAAACAGCCCTTACATTCCCCAATAGCTCAGCTAATTTGACATGCTTCACTCAAGCAATTGTACTCTTTTTCTGTTTGCTTTCCAACATGTACATTGCTGTCATTCACGCTGCACTTTGGCCTTCCTCCAAACTGCTCTCCCTAAACAGTACCCCGTGTTCCCAACTTTTCCAGATATTGTTACCTCAATTTGTTTTATTTCATTAAACACATTCTTTATTCCATATACTTGCCATATACTTTACACATGGTATATCACTTAGTCCCTATAGTTCTAGCTAAGCATCTTGGTTCACCGTTAGCATCACAAAACTTTTCTAGGCTATGTTTCATAACAGTGTCAGGGACTTGCCAAGATTATACCTCGTTATCTGACAAATTAAGCTGCAATAGTGTGTTAAATCACATTATATATACATCTATAAACCACTAGATTGGCCTATTAAGAAACTATGGCTGCCCAAGAGTCAAATTCAGCACTCTTCATAATAATTCTACCCTCTATTTCTACAACTGGTAAAAATCTTTCTCACACAATTACCAAATATTATCCCTTAACTGTGTTGAAGTGTTAATGGGGACTTGGCCTACAGCCATGCGATACACAGACATTCTTTTTTCTTTTACTTTTTTAAAAGAGTACAAATTTGAATTAAAACAGAATAAATTACAAATGATACAGAATTTCACTTAAATTAATATGAATTTCATAGTATTCGTTGTTATAGATAGTGATCTTCCAACCAGTTATTCATATTATCAGAAACATACATGTAAAATTAAAGAAGGAAGAAAGGAAGAAAGAAATCTATAAGAATTTAAGAAGAAAAAAGTACACACAATTGAAAAAAGGAAACAAAATAAGTTAAGCACTAACAGTTCCTTTCCATAGACCAGCAGAAATGCACAGTACAGTTGCTCATATGATCCTGCTTACATACCTAGATGAATCTCTTTCCCCCACTCCCTCTCCTGTCCTCAACTCAGTAACTCTTTCCTTTTGAATAAGTTCATTCCCTTTTTCCCAGTATCTATTGTACCTTCAGAGTCCATTTTTCTCCTTCAGGTTCTCACACTAAGGAGACAAGCAAAGACATATTTTAAGGTATCCCTTAGCTACTTCAAACTGTAGATCTCCGCTGTTTCTTCTCAAATCATAGCCCTTCTATGAAAAAAAAAAAACATCCTTTCTGACTGACACAAATAGAATACCCAGGCAATCTGAAGTCTGAAGATAGGGGCATATGGAGAAAGAAGAAAGGTCAGGGAAGTCAGAACTGTGAAAAAAGTGATTACCTCTCCCTATCTCAAGGCTTACTTCTGTAGGGCATTGAATCTCAGGCCAAACTTCCAACTCAGTCATTTTGGCAGCTTCTGTACCTCAATAACAACTTCCACCTGAGCATGAGGTGCTGGCTTTTATCTCTTTTCTCTCACCTATCACTAGCACAATCTAAGATAAAGAAGCTTATCTAATTAAATCTGCACCTCTGGGACGTCCCAGGATATGAATATACTGCAGCTTTCCCAGCAGAAAGAGAATTCCCCAAGACACCTATGAGCATTCCCAATGCTACGATCACAAGTCTGACAGTGCATACTTCTGGAGGGGTAAGCAGTGTGTCCTCCAGCCATAAACACACGACAAGAAAAAAGAACAACTGGAAACACTAAAGGTAGTGATAAAAATAACAGAACTAGAAAAAATGCTGCAATCACCTAGATGAAGGGAACATAAACTTTAACAGATCCCCTGGTGGACCTATTAAGACACAAATTATTTGACTGCACCCCAAAGTTTTCTATTCCAAAGCATTCTTCTTAAGACGTCCTCTCAAGTCGTGGCCATGTTGCTTGTCCACAGGTCACACATTAGGAACAATTAATTCCATACATTTTATAGACAAGGAAATTGAGTCTCAAAGAAGAGAAAAAGTATTTCCCCTTTTATAATGTAACAACTAACGAGCAATTTGCCCAAGGCCACACAACTAGTAAGTGGTGCTCACTTTTAAACCCAGGCATTCCAATACAACAAAAAAAGACCAAGACCAGATGGACTTACTGAATTTTACTTGGCAGCCCACTGCCCTCCCCAAGAATAATGCCCTGAAAGATATGTCAAGAACAAGTAAACAAACAGAAAGCAGTTGCACACAGACAACTGGAAGAAATGATATAGACAGAGATATCCAGAAACCAATCTAGCTGTGACAAGTTATGTGTAGGAGGAAAGGTCTCTGATCCCCATATGACCAGTCAGAATAAATGTCCCTTGGGTTGTCCATCTTTCTGGAGCCCCTTACCCTTACTCTTATCAGGGTAGCTATCTATGTTCTCCTTTATCCTTCTTTCTAATAAAATATTCCTTTCTAATCTTGGGTCTTCCTTTCCTTAGAACTTGTATCTTTAATGCTTTGCTCATAGGAAGTTCACAAAGTTTACTGCCCTCCCCCACTCCCAGTGAATCAGTGCTGCCAGTCTCACCCAGGGAAATGATATATTTGATTTTTCTGACTGGGAATCAGATGTGACAATAAAAATCTTTTCCTTTTTTTTTTTTTTTGTATTTTTAGGACAGGGTCTCACTGTGTAAATTGGACTGGTAGTGATCCTTCTGTTTACAGCCTCCCAAGTGCTGGGATTACAGGAGCACACTACCACACCCAGTCTCAATCCCTTTCTCAGTGTGCCCTGGGGGCAGGGCCAGCATGGCAGGCCGGGGGATCAAATCTGTGGCCCCTCCATCTGCCTAAGCAGGTTCTTTAATCCGCTGAGCTATTTGCCCTGCCCTGACAATAAAAATCTTGAAGAAACTAAGCATAGAAATATATTTAATAAAAGCCATATATGACAACGCCACATACATCATCCACAATGGGGAAAAAATGAAATGAATGGATTTTCTCTAAAAGCAGAAGCAAGAAAAGATTGTCCACTCTCCCATCTCTTTTTTAATATAATAGTTAAAATTTTAAGCAGGGCAGAATGAGAATTCTATCCATTAATTGCTACTTTCAAAAACCTGATGGAGATTCTTAGGACCATTGCCTTAACCATCTTGTTTATACAAGTGTATGGTTTTGCCCTTGCCATATTTCCTAACTTTTCTACTATCTCTCTCTTTGTTTTGCTTAATCCTTAAGTTCTCACTTTCCATTTAACTGTGTTATACCTTTCAAATTTTATTTCTTCTTTTGAGTTCTTACACTAAGGAGACAATATGATATTTACACATGTAGGTGTCATTTATTTCACTTATGAGTATGTCTTCAAGTACCTACAATATTTGAACTGGCATCAATTATGAAAAGGTCCTTTAAAGACGTCTCCAAATACAGCTTCTCTAATAGCAATGGAACATTCATCTCTGACAAAATAAAACAGAAAAAGGGGGCTATAAATGAAAGACCATTTTGTAGTGAAAAAATATATATAAGCATATACAAAATAGGATATATATACAGCTACTTTCTTTTAGTTCAATGAGAAGCAAAGCGATTCTCACCCTGACTAACTATATATACTGATACCTGGGAACTAAGCTACTGCACTGCAGATGGTAATTTGTAACAGTTGTTTCATGATGGGAGTGCCTGTCATTGTGGTATTCTGAATATGGGCGGCTTGTCATGACATGCCATTTACTGCTAAGATGTCTCTCGGGTAGATGGATGTTCAAGAAGAAGGCGGTGGTGAAGGAAAGCAAGAGACAGGAAAAGGAATATTGTGGGACTGTCCTGCTTCAAGGTTGTGTATGGTGAGATTTTTGGACTTATGTGCAAACATGAGAAGCATAGAATTCTTTATCCTATTTTTTAAAATATAATCCAATTTTTAAATGTTTTTTATCATATTCTGTAGGGACTTAATGTTCAACATATCAATACTTGATGAAAAATACCTGTTCCTTATTATGCCTAAGATGTTTGAAATGCAGTGAGATAGTGAGGTTAAGATTGATAGCCCAAATCGTTTAATAACAATAAGCTTTTCTTCTGGATGGTTAACAACCTAAGTTTGCAGACCAAAATTAGAGAAAAAGGAGGGATACAAGGAAAGCCAACATTTTGGCCCTAGCCTTCTAAGGTCAATTAAGACTCAGGACATATGAGAAGTTGTACTGTAACGTCATGTACCTCGGTAGTGTCCCAAATTTTCTGATCAAGAAGATTATGGGGCCAAAGAGGAAAGTGATCGATGACATAGAGTGGGCCTAAGGAGAGTCACATGGGGAGAAGACACTCTCTCAGGCTTTCACATCGAGCACATTGGCCAAGCATTGGCCGTGACTCATCCACATGGCTGCACTGATAAAGGTTCTACAATCTGAGGTACAGGATCTCAGGACAAATCCTGAGGGCATTTCACTGACCTTCTCAGACCAAAAAGCTACAACTCTTGTTGCATAGGTCCTGCTTTACCTTGGCCTTAACCATCCAGCAGAAAAGTATGAAGACGAAATTATAAGAAATAAAGCCATGCTGTTAAGTTGAGCTGTGGGGGACTCAGGTCAATAATTTCTGACATTGCCAGTTAAACAGAAGACCCAATGCTATTATGGGCTACTGGACTCTTTTAGAATATTTTGCTGAGTTTACACACCTATAATATTCAATAACGGAACTTAGAAAAAATGGGGTATACAGATGAATGTCCATTTTGTATCTGTGTATTCAAAGTGGTTGGGATAGATATATAGTTACATTCTGTTAATGAATAGAATGATTTGTTCTAATGGTGTTTGTAAATAGGATCACAAGTCCGCATCTTGTACAGCAATTAACCACTAAGAAGAATATATGCAGTGTATTATTTGTTGAAAAATAAATAAATAAATAAAATAAATAAATAAAAAAAGAGAAGCAAAGCAAAGGGACCACGGTTCAATCCCCCAGCACCACATGCCAGCCAGCCCAGCCCCCTGGTGGGCTGAGCTGGCCACACACGCACACACACACACACACACACACAAATAAATAATATTTTAAAAAGACAACAATATGCAATGTATTAATTATTGTAACTGTCCTACTAACCTGTTTTGAAACTGTCTCATTGCTATTTCTCATTAAAATTAATTTAAAAATTTTTAAATAAATAAAAATTTTAAGCAGGGCAAATAATTAAAAGTAAATAAATAAATACATACATACATAAAATGGGATACAAACAGGAAAGGAAGAAGTCTAATTATTCTTATTTTTACATTATGAGAATTAACCTGACACAGGAAGTAAAAAAGCTGTATAATACTCTTTAAAAAAAGATCAAAGAGGATTTCAGAAAAATGGAAAGATATTCCTTGCTCCTGGATAGGAAGAACCAACATTGTGAAAATGTCCATTCTTATTTTAACATTATGTGATCCCTTATTGGAAGACTAAAACATCCACTGGAAGTGTTTGAGATCTGCTAAGCAAATTTAGTAAATCTGCAGGACACAGAACTGTTACATAAAAACAGTAGCTTGAGAAAAAGTGAGACATCAGGCTTCTGTACTAGAACTTTCCTTGTGGTAACAAGGGAAGACTGATGACCACCCAGTGCAGAAGCTGCAGCAGGTTTAAAAATGGGTGATGTTGAGAAAGGCAAGAAAATTTTCGTACAGAAGTGTGCCCAGCCAGTGCCACACTGTTGAGAAGGGAGGCAAGTACAAGAGCGGGCCAAATCTCCATGGTGTCTTTGGGCAGAAGACAGGTCAGGCTGCTGGATTCCCTTACACAGATGCTAACAAGAACAAAGGTATCACCTGGGGAGAGGATACACTGATGGAGTATTTGGAGAATCCCAAGAAGTACATCCCAGGAACAAAAATGATCTTTGCTGGCATCAAGAAGAAGGGAGAGAGGGCAGACTTAATAGCTTACCTCAAAAAGACTACTAATGGGTAGTAGTCACTGCCTTATTTATTACAGAACAGAAATGTCTCATGGCTTTTGTATGTGTACCATAATTTAATCTCATACACCAGAACTCAGATCATGAGTGGCTGACAGAATATTTTGTTGGACAGTCTTGATTTAAATAAAATTGGTTTTATAGATACATATCTTAGTTTATGAAGTATTAATATGCATTTGTTAGAGATAGCATGAATGTACATACTCTGACATAGCTATCCAAAAAAGCAACTTTATTATCTCCATATGACGATATCTTGTTCTGAAGCTCCAATTTGCTGAGTGTCACTAAAGCTAATCTCTAGTTAATTCAAAGTTAAAGTTCTCTTTATACCTGACTTTCTTATCTTTTTTTTAATTTTTTTAAAATTTATTTTTCTTTGTGTGTGTGTGAGTGTATGTGGCCAGCTCAGCCCACCGGGGGGCGGGGCGGGCTGGCATGTGGTGCTGGGGGATTGAACCGTGGTCCCTGTGCTTTGCTAAGCTTGTTCTAAGTAGGTGCTTTAGACCACTGAGCCATCTCACCAGCCCCTGACTTTCTTCTCAAAATGTTTTCTCTTCTCCTTTCCCAAGATGACATCAAGGAGCAGAAGTAATGCTTATACAGCCTTGGCTGCATGTGAGCTTGTGTGCAGCAGTTTGGTGTCTGATTCCTTTATCCTCTGCTAAGATGCCTCTAAGCATGGCTGCTTATCTTGACTCCTGCATAACCATCTGTCTTAGTTACTTTTTACTCGTTGCTGGGGCAAATACCGGACACTCAAAATGATGGAAGGAAAGGTTTATTTAGCTCACAGTTACTGGAGGGTTCAGTCCATATTCCAGTGGCTGCAAGGCAAACAACAGCAGTTCATGCAGCAGAAAACAATGAAGAGCAGAGGAGGAGCAGCAGCTGCAGCGGCGTCCATCAAGCCTCTCTCTTTCCTCTGCGCTGACTGCGAAGACCGGAGTGAAGATCGGAGCTCCTCCAAAGTGTTGCGGCTGCCGAGATCAAGCTCCTCAGAAGACTGAGACTTCTCCACGGAAGTGGGGTGGGGCGGCAGGAAAACAGGCAGGGCGGCTTCCTGCCTTTCTCAATTCCTGCACCCTGCCCACCTGCGAGGCGAGGCCCCCACGCTGCGGGAGCTGATTCAGCCAAGTTGACACAATGTATCAACTAACACACCATCCACTGCTGCATGTTTCAGATGCACCTGGATTTTAGAGAGTCAGAGCCATTGCTAAAGAACACGAACCTTGCCATTACTCTGATGCTACAGTTCCTGTACACAGAACCCTCCACTTTCTGACAAAAATGCCTCTTCTTATTCACTTGTCCTTCCATCTTTCTTTCATTGCCACAAGGGAATGTGCAAATTTAAATTCGTTACAATTCTTCAGGCTCAAGTGCATAGCCCCCGCCCTCTCTGGTTAATCATGTCACCTCCTTGTCATTTTTACTTAACTGTGACCAATCTTTGTTTACATGAGGCACCAAGTGAAGATGTCATTTCCATAAGGCTTAAAAAGAAAAGCCATATCAGGGCTTTTTGCGGCTCCCAGTATTGTATCACCATGATAAGCCTAGGCACATTGTTTCACAAAAATTCCCAAGGTCCTCTGAGTGAAAAATGGTTTTTGCTTTCTTGAATGATAGAAACTGGCCTCATGCTAGTATTCTCAGTCCTCTCTATACAAACTGACAGTGAAGTATAGTATTATATTCCAAGCCTCAAATTTTGCTCTTTCTAACAGAATCTTCACCTTTATCAAATCCTGGCTTTTTAAAAAGTTATCTCACTATGCACTCAAAATTTACATTTTGAAACAAAATGACAAAAATAATTTCATTCTAGATTATGTCTGCTTTCCCTTGAAACAATGATCATTAAGTACAAAGAGGGCAAGACAGCAAGGAAACATCAGTAGGAAGTACCAGATTTTTAATGTCACAAAAAATATACAAGATATATTTTTATTCTCATATTTAGAGAAAATATTTAAATCACTTATCATGTACCAAGAAGCGTTCTGTATAGTTACTTCTAGTACATAAAAACAAGGCCCAAATTTCATATCAATTTCTAGAGGCCAGCCAAATAGCTCAGCAAGTTAAAGCAGCTTGAAGTAGTCACAGGGGCCTGGGGTTCAATCCCTGGGCCTTCCATGCCAGCCCCGCCCCCAGGGCATGCTGAGAGGCAATTGAGACTGGGTGTGGTGGCACGTGCCTGTAATCCCAGCTCTTGGGAGGCTATAACCAGGAGAATCACTATGAGTCTGATTTAGTAGTGAGACCCTGAACACCCTGTAGACCCTTCCCTAAAAATGCAAAAAAAAAAAAATCAATTTCTAGAATCACAAATATACTATGAAATAAATGTGCACCCAAACCATAGATAGACATTTTTTGTTACATTCAATATAGTGGTACATCATCAGGGTCAATTTTTTTTTTTCAGTACCAGGTATTGAACTCACGACCTTACGCTTGCCAGGCAAGCGCTTATTCTACTGAGCTATTTCCCAGGTCCAGGATCAATCTTTTGTCTTTTGTTCAGAGAATAGAGTATTGTGCCAGCTTTTTGTTTTCTTACGTTTCATTTTTTGAGGGAGGCATGTCTGGGTAACTAGAGAGTAATCTGAAAACCTTGTTTTACAAAATTTATAACCAAATATTCTGAGTTAAATTTCCTGCCTCAGAGAGCACAACATACAATAAGCTATATTCATGAATATGATTAAGTATTTTCACTTTAAAGATATTGCTTAGATTCATAGTCATTTTCAAGTATTGATAGAGGGGAAAAATGAAACTCCTGGCTTGAAAGTTACCTGGGACAAATTCGTGTTCTCTAAAACCGAAGAATGAATTTTAGGAACAAAGGGAGGTTATGAGCAGAATATATTTATTAGGGGAAAGAAAGCTCCTGTCCTACACAGGGACAGAAGGGGGACCCCAGCGGGTGGTCCCCTGGGAAGCTGTCTCTTCCAGGGACTTTTATAGAGGAAAACCAAGCAGTGAGGCAGGTCTAAGGTGGCAGGAGAACATGGGAACTCACTTAGGTGGGCATGAGGTGGGACAAAACTATGATCAACCAATGAGATTAGGAGCACCATTGCTCAAGTAAAATTGATTAAATCAGAACCAAATGGGGAAGTAAGTCATATAGCAAGCATGCCTGAATATGGAACAGGATCTCTTCCTGTTGGGGGTTGGGTTAGTGACTCATTTAGGTTCTTTTAAAAGGTGATTGATACCTATTTAGAATATCAATCCCTGGTTCCCATTCCTAGGGAAGTATGTGGCTACCATTTGTTTACTCTTTTGTCTTGAGGTCTGGCCCACAGTGGGGAGTGTCCTTCTCTTCCAAAGTTGCAAAGTTATTTTGTCTTCCATATTGTCTCCTTGAGGGCCTGGCCTTGTCTGACTGCCTATAGTATTTCTATCTAATTCAGTTGCCTACAACAATATCAATGGCATTAACTTATACTAGTAGTAATGTAGTGTTAAAGGGCTCCTGAAATTGTTTTAAACCATAGTGATGACACAATATACTAGAAGTATTTTAAAAACATAAGTTGGTTATTATTTAATACAACTTTTTCTGAAAAAAATTCAGTAAAAGATTTGCCTAAGAGTTCTTATTAAATAAAATTATACTAATATTTGTGTACTTATTTGAAGATCATTGTAACAAGATTTTGAACTTCATTATATAATTTTACATCAAAAGATGCTACACAATTCTTAGTTATTCTAGTACAGCTTCTTATTGAAACACCTTTAAGTTGATTCATCAGATGATTACAATTTTCCTTTATTTAGCCTAAGAGGCAAGGATTTTGAATCTTTTCAAATATATCTCTAATAAGTTGCTTTTAACTTTTTATAGCCAGAAACTACAGTGATGTTACCCTTTAAAATTTGCTAATTTCATTGTCCTGCCTCCATATTGCCCAGAATCAGTACATTTCTCCCTCTAATTTCAGAGAAAGTATCATTAGTAAAAGAGAATCTTTTGACAGGTCAAAGGTAATGTTTTGCTCTTTCTCTCTAAAACAAAAATTACATTTTGAGCTTAATAAAATGCTTTTGATTAAAAAGCATCTCAAGTTATAGCCAGGCAAAAATTTGAAAGGAAAAGTAAATTCCATGTATGTGTGAGATCTCATATCCTTTTATTTTAATTGCGCAACAAATTTGCAGACTTGAAAAGGAGTAGTTTGACAGCCTTGGAACAAAAGCTTTGTAACAGTTATAGTTTTAAGCTATAAAATATGAGGCCAAAAAAGGGAGAAATTGTGGGATTTCTGAGAATCGGGAGTGTGAAAATCAGGGCATGATTTATTTTATTTTATTTTATTTTATTTTATGTGTGTGTGTGTGTGTGTGTGTGTGTGTGTGTGTGTGTGTCTCAGGTTCCCTGAAGGGCAAGGCTAGCTGGGAATCAAACCTCTGTATCTTGTTCCTGACTGCCTTTGCTTAAGTAGGCACTTAAATGACTGAGCTAAGGGCAGGCCCCCACAAGATTTTTTTTTTTGCAGAATCAGGGATAGACAACAATATGCAATGTATTAATTATTGAAACTGTGCTATTAATGGGTTTTGAAACTGTCTCATTGCTATTTGTTTCTCGATAAAATTATTTTTAAAAAATCAGGGCATGAAAAGTTGTTTATCAATTAAGGCAAATATGTCATCAAGGAGAGAGCAAATAACCCCTATATTCTTTTCCATTTCCTTCCTTAAAGCAAATAATTGACCTTTCATAAGTAAAACGGGCTTGGTGAGTAGGGCAGAAGTATCTTTTGAGCTTAGCCACAAGTTCCTCCTCTCAGGATATTTAAGGGAACATTATAATTACTGATTTCTGTGAATATAGGGTGGGCTACTCCCAAGTGAGTATAGAAGGAAGTTTGAGAATATATTCAAGACTGTTTGAGCAGCACCTGACACTTCTAGTGGTAGCAGAAGTAGAGAAGGCCACATGATATACAGGTGGATGCCAGCCATCAGAACCCCGGTGCAGTGCTTGTTTGCTGTTAACATCCAAACTTACCATTTACCAAAAAACCATGTTCATTTTGTAGAGTTAGTTTTTCCAAGAACTTTCTGTGGAAAGACTTTTAATGGAAACAAAATCTTTACATGAGCAAAATGAAAAAAAACAAAAACATAAATCTCTCTTCCATCTTGTATGCACTTTTCCTGCTGTATTTGAAGTGGAAGCAAAACTCAGCAGAACAGGCTCTGGCTTCAGGCTCTGACCTCCTCAGATTGTGCTCCCTCTAATCAGGCCACTGTTGACTGACATTCAGGAAATAAACTCTTTCTGAAGGTATAGCCAAGGCGGGTTTTCAACAAATGACTAGTATGAATTTTTGTGTGTGAGCAGAATATATTTATTGAGGGAAAGAAAGCTTCTGTGGGAAAAGCTGGGGAGATGGCTCAGTGGAATAAGCGCTTCCCTGACAAACACAAGAGCCTGAGTTCAATCCCGGGTTCCACCAAAAAAAAGAAAGCTTCTGTGGGAGAGAGGGACAGGAGGGGGGCCATAAGTAGGTGGTCTCCAGGAAGCTGTCTCTTTCAGGGACTTTTATAGAGGAAAACCAGATGGTGAGGTGAGAGTCTCAGGTAGTGGACAGCATGGGAACTCGCTTAGGTGGGCATGAGGTGGGATAAAACTGTGGTCAGCGAATGAGAGTCTAAGCACCACTGCTCAGGTAAGATTGATTAAATCAGAATCCAATGGGAAAGAGTCATGCATAGCAAGTGGTCTTGAATACAGGGTCTCTTCCTCTTGGGGGTTGAGTTATTGATCATGTAGGCTCTTTAAAGTGATTGATGCCCATTTAGAATATCAATCCCTGGTGCCCACTCCTAGGGAAGCATGTGGCTACATTTGTTTACACTTTTGTCTTGAGGTCTGGCCCGCAGCGGGGAGTGTCTATCTCTTTCAAAGTTATAAAGTCACTTTGTCTTCTATATTATAACTAATATGATTTTATCTTCCAGAAATTTTGACAGTTTTCAATTCTGGAAGATTTATATATGTCTTTTTAACTTTGTGATTCTGTCCTGCTACTGCTTTGAATTCCTTCAAGATTCAATTTTCCCAAATATTACAACCTTCTTCATTATCAAACCCCAGTGTGCTATCAGGATCTATAATCTGTTCAACTTCCACGGTATCCACCTGGGAGACATTGAAAAGCCAAAGAAAAAGCCTAACAGCTAGACTTATTGGTAGGACTAAACAACCACTTATCCAATTACCAAACCTTAATGGACTGCCACTAAGTGTACTAATCACTAAATTAAGCATTGTGTGTGACACAATCATCAATCAATTTCTGAGATGCCATTAAGTCCACTTAGCCCAAAATCCTTTAATAAGGAACAAAGTCTTTAATTCCATAATTGGAAATAAAGCTAAAGGAAAGTTCCCTGTGTGAGGGGAAAGGCTGATTTAAATCAACACTGAGTCATAAATAATTATATTGCAGCCATTCCTCAAAACAAATTTTTAATAACAGGAAAGAATGGGTTTTGCTGAAAGTCTAAAAGGAGGTGGAATGCAGTGGGAGTGGTAAGAACACGGGGAGGAGAAGTAGCACAAAGAGAAAAGGGGACAAAGGAAGGAGGCCCTAAACCCTAATGACCAATTTTGCCAATTACATTGCCTTACCAAAAGCAATTCAACCTGAAACTCAAATAAGTAGTAGTTGGATCTGAAAAGGAAGCTACCAAATGCAGCTGGTGCCAGCCAGGCTCTATAAAAGTCTTACATTTTCTTTTGAATCCAGTAATAAAATACATATCTAGAGGATTCTGATTAAAATAGAAACACTAGTTCAAGTGTAAAACAGGATTACTAAACTTTAAATCACAGAGTATTAACATAGAAATTAGCTATTCCTGAAAGATTTTCAAACTCACTGGCACCTACAGTTCATTTCCTTTGGCCCACTTCAACTACCTTTTACACTTCAAGTTCCATTTTAAACTTCACTATCAGATCAGGGTTTGAATTTGTTTTGTTCATAATTATGAGGCTATGGACTCTCTTAACATATAGTTAAGACCCTGTCTGGCCTTTTTTCTATCTTAATTTTCAGTGATCTACAAAAGCATAAACCCTCTGGAAATTTCAGCTACAGAATATTTATGAATCTTTTGGGGATTTAGGTTGGGGTTGTGTGAGTAGTGGGCAAAAGACTGTCCGTATTCTCATAGAGTACATCTTTCAAGGAGTTACAAATGAAAGCATAGCCGAAAGCCACTCTACATTGATTAAGTCAGTTTTTCTGAAGCTTGTCACCATGTCAAAAAGGAGACTAGGGGGCCTGCCCCTTAGCTCAGTTCTTTAAGTGGCTGCTTCAACAAAGCAGGCAGGCTCAGGTTGCTGTGGTTCGATCCCCACAACACAAGACAGCCAGTCATGCCTTGAAGGCATTCGGCGCAAAAAAAAAAAAAGGAGACTAGCCAATGGGATTTCATGCTGCTGCTCTTGTGATTCCTTTCCCTCTGAACATATGTTGGGAGTATAGCATTTGGCTTGTTTCATAGAATTACGCACTTTTCCCCTCAGTTGTTATTTTATATTCTTAAATTAGCTGGAAAGAAGGATGGTCATTATATCTGACAATGTATCGGTTCTTTATGAGATCCATGGGAAAGAGACCCTTCATCTTCAGAGAAACAAAAATTAGAGGGGCCGGGGAGATGGCTCAGTGGATTATGAGATCCATGGGAAAGAGACCCTTCATCTTCAGAGAAACAAAAATTAGAGGGGCCGGGGAGATGGCTCAGTGGAATAAGCACTTCCCTGGCAAGTGCAAGGGCCTGAGTTCAATCCCTGATTCCGCTAAAAAAAAAAAAAAAAAAAAAAAAAAAAAAAAAGAATTTGGGCTGGTGAGATGGCTCAATGGTCTAAAGCACCTATTTAGAACAAGCTTAGCGAAGCACAGGGACCGCGGTTCAATCCCCCAGCACCACATGCCAGCCAGCCCCGCCCCCTGGTGGGCTGAGCTGGCCACACACACACATAAATAAAAATGTTAAAAAAAAAAGAAGTTTAAAAAAAAATTAGAGGAGGGGTTTCCTATCTATTATTTCTAAAACGGGCAGTAATCTCTCTCCTGCAATCCTATTCGATTTCAGGGGAAGGGAGATTGTTGTGAGTTGCCATGAAATACGTTATCATACATTCATGCTCCAAAAATGCATTTGAGCTATACTTCATGTGCATTATATTTAAATAAATTATACTAAGAAAATCTTATTCACATAAACTATTAAAAACTCTAAAAGAGTAAAGAAAAGTATCATTGGATATATCTCTGAGTGGAGCACAATCATGGTATTCAAATCAAGTACAGCAGAATGCATCTTCTGAAGAGTGGGACAGTGGTTTTACTTGAGAATCCCCCCCTCCCACCTAGTAAAAAGATTTTCCAAAGAAACATTCTGTTTGACAGTTAAAGTATCAGTCTTCCCAGATCGAATGAGTTTTCATGCCGCTTCAATACAATGAAAAAACAGAAGCAATGCAGCAAATAGAAACTTAGGGAGATAAATCTAACTCTGTCACTGATCAATTGGATAATTTCAATTGGCCTCGGTTTTCCTGTAGAGACCACAAATTATAAATTGAGTCCAGGGAAAATTCAAGGCCATCCTTGTCCTCCCCTGAAGGCCAGAATGAGGAATTCCCTGCTTTCTGCCAGTCACAGAAGAAGCCCTATGTCTAGTGACACAGTAGTGCTCACAGGGCAAGACCTGCTGAGGACAAGGATTTTTAAAGCAAAGAAGTAGTAGTACTAGTAAAAGTTTTACCTGGGGAAACTACAGTTCCCTTATTGTCTCCTATCTCATCCTTGTAAGAGTGCTTTGTTCATCGTACCAACACACAGTAATCACAAACCTGTTCCAGAAAAAATACACTCTGCCCTCTGAAAATGTGTGTATGTTCTTAATAGTAGGCCAGCCAGATGTCCTTGTCTTTGCCCATCCTGAGGCACTGACTTTCTAGCTCCCTGTGCATTACTATATTGTCTCTGTCTCTTATTTCATCCTTTGCCATACCCCACATACAGGCACTAGGGAATCTTAGATATGTCTTCAGCAGTTTTCCTTTCTATGCAATGTAGAAAAGACCACTTGAACACAAACACAACTGCACTTTCTCTTCCACAAAAGTTGGATGGTTAGCAATGAATATCAAAGCAATCTAAAACGTAAAATAAATGGTACCCAAATGTAAGACGGGATAATTAGTTCCAACCCTGGAGAAAAACAGTTTTGTATTGGGTAAAATATGCCTAATTTCCTGCCATGAAAGACATGCACAAGACAGGAACACAAAACTCTGTTGGGTGGGGAGGCTTTTTGTAAATTACCAATTTAGTGCTTCTAGATTCTTTTCCCTTCCAGGTTCTTCCTCTGTAAATATCTGGTCATTTCCCCAAAGCTATTCTACTTTTTGCTTACATTTTAAGTTGTTTTGGAGAAATCTGACACCAATCATTGTTGCTCTTTTGTAAGTGTACTCTTCATTCTTTCCAGATGCTTTTAGAATTTTCTTTTTCATCCTTTTAATATTAACTACAGGATACCTACTATAAGCATTCCTTATTATTCTTTCTTAGAACTCTGTAACTATTTTCAATATGAAATCTTTTATCATTTTTTAATTCCAGAAAATATATCTTATTTCTTAAAATATTTTTAGATTCCTCCATTTGTTATTAAAATGCTTAGTTTCAACTTCCATATCTTCCCCCCCCCCATTTTCTGTCTCCTTTTCCTTCCCTATTACCTTCTGGGAAAGTTCTTCAATATTATCTTTTTTTTTAAATTTATTTATTTATTTGTGAGTGTGTGTGTGTGTGTGTGTGTGTGGCCAGCTCAGCCCACCAGGGGGCGGACTGGCTGGCATGTGGTGCTGGGGGATTGAACTGTGGTCGCCTGTGCTTTGCTAAGTTTGTTCTAAGTAGGTGCTTTAGACCACTGAGCCATCTCACCAGCCCTCTTCAATATTATCTTTAACTTGCTAGTTTTCTCTTTGGCTACATTTATCCTATTATTTGTTCCACCAATTGTTTTATTTAAACCATTGTATTTATGATAAGAGTGTTCATACACTTCCATCCATGACAGAACAATGAACACTGGAGTTGACTTCCTACCATAAAAAACTTTGACACTGGTTGAAATATAAGAAACTGTTTTCCAGATAGTGTAAAACATCCAGAACCGATCACTTGACCTTGAGACAAAGGTCAAAGTACTCTGTATGAATTATTAGCTTGCTGCATGAAGGCATAGTCTACACCAGGGAACAGGAATGGCAACCCCAAGTAGAACATAGAGGCCTTGACTCTTAGAGAAAAGAGTTCAAAGGGGCTGTGGGAGCTGTAATTTTGGGGCATGATATGGGATAAGCGAGACATATGGCAAGAAAGAGTGCCAGAACCTGGTGTAGCAGTTCTACTAACTCTTTATTGAATGCTGATCTGTGCATACACAGTAAATTCCAATAAGAATAGTTAAAGAATGACCATTGAGCAATGATAAGCTCAACATTTTTTAGAGTTCACCCAAGATAGGGGAGTGTTTGAATGTCAAGCAGCCAGAGTACAGAAATGTTGAATATCCAAGTATATTAGTCAACTTTCATTACAATAACAAAATAACTGCAATGGCAAGCTACATATGAGGATAAAATTTTATTTAGTTCACAGTTTGGGAATTTTAAAAACCTGTGGCCCTCTTTATTCAGCCTCTAATGAGTATAATAGGTGGTATCACATTATGAAGAGAATATATATAGGAGCAAGTAGTCATGTCTTTAACCAAGTAGAAGAGTGAAAGTGAGAGGCCAGATTTGCTCATTTCATAATATCCCTTTCCAGCCATCTTAAAGCTTTGTCTGTGGTATCCTCAGTGAACTAAAAACCACTCACTAGTCTTTACCTTTTAAAGGTTCTACCATCTCCTAATGCTGTTACACTGAGGATCAAACTTTCATGCTTGGGCCCTTGGAGAATACTTGAACTAAATCCAAATGACAAGGTCATAAATTTGAGAAAATCACAGAATTATCTAATCTTAGTAAAATAATTAACCTAGTCAAAGAATAAAGACTACTCTAGACTTATCACAGAAAAGCTCATAAACAACCTGAAAAGTTCAGTGATTTAATTGCCTAAAAACTAAATTATATACTTTCTAATGTGAAACAACAGGTCCACCACCACCCTACCATCAAAGGAACCATCCTGGGAGCCATCAAGGGAGTCTCAGTGAGGCCTGAGGGAAAGGAGAGACTCTGCCCACTGACCCTCCTCCATGGAGTGAGCCACGAGGGAGAGGAGAGACCCCACCCATCACCACTCCACAAGTGCAGTACCTTCCATCTGGAAGAAGCCAGGTGCTTGGCCCATCCCCTTAAATCACAGGATATGCAGCCAGTATAGGAAGTACCTTGCACACTACAAACTGCTCATCTAGAGGAATCCAGCATAAATTCACTCTTACAAGGGGAAATACCTTGCATACAAGCCCTTAATTTATGACTTAGTTCTGTTATATAATAATAGATTTTGCTCCTTTGGTCTAAAATACAAAACTAATAGTTACCACAGCTTGTCAATTTCTGCATTGTGCTTACTGCAATCATTATTGCCAATTGTAATACTGTAGCTAGGATGTCACATCTGTTGTAATCAGTTGTTCTCTTTCCTGTAATAATATTAGGAAGCTCTGGGTAATAACCTTCCCTACACTGAAAGACTTGGGACAGAGCAAAGCAGAAGCCAACATTCCACTCTCAATTAATTGGAAAGGTAGGACCTAAGGATAGACACAAAACAAGAATCTCCTACACAGAGAAGATACCCCTAAGGAAGAGACATTTCCTAGAGAGACTTTGATATGAGTGATATAGATACCTATCACTAAAATTCACAAAAGAATCATCAGAGGAAATAATTTTTGAAATAGAAAATGTCAAGACAAAAGGGAAAAATGCAACCTCCCACCTCCAGTCCTCCCAGAAGAAATACAGGAGACATCAACATAGAAGAAATTGGAAGTCAAATACCTTAAATTACTGAAATGATAGCAACCGAAGGAAAAAACCAACTCCAGGAGCTATATAAGAAATCAGATCAGAAATAATCTCACAGGTAAAGAATGAAATGACAATTATAATGGAAGACTTGCTGGCCATATCTAAAGAACACATAGATAAAACAATGGAAGAGCATAGAAAAATGATGGAAAATTTCAATAAATAATATAGGAAAGAATTAGAATGCATGAAATGGATTTGAAGAGATATCCAAGAAACTGAAAATTGTATTGAAAGCTGGCAAAATTGCTTGAACAAAAATGAAGATAGACTTTCAGACCTTGAAGACAGGATTGCAGTTAGGGATTATGAAAGAAAAGATCTAAAAATAACAAGGAATCAGGAAATAGCAATTTAACAGCATCAGGATGATACAAAGAAAAAGGCAGACCTCAACACAAATGACATATAAATATGATTTGCAGAAGTAGTAGAAGAAAATTTCACAAACACAGGAGCAGAATCTGATACACAGCGAAATGAAACATTAAAAATTCCACTTAGCCATAACCAAAATAAGTCTACACCCAGAAATATAAATATCAAGATTTGAAAATGTCTCATTGCTATTTGTTTATCAATAAAATTATGGGAAAAAAAGATTTCAGAAATTCAGCACAAGAACAGACCATTGAAAATGGTGCTTCAGAAAGCAATGGCAAGTCCGGGGGCAAGAACTGAATGATAGCACTATGCATTCTGGAAACAGAATGTAGTTCAGAATTGTGGACCCCTGGGATCATAGGATACATGGTGGGAGCTGTCAGCTGGAGTTAGACAGATGGGGTAGGTCATGTAGTATCCCACAGGTAGGTTTAATTTCAGGCAGAGAACTCTCAAGAGTCATTTTACAGGGGTTGGGGAGATGGCTCGGTAGGATAAGCGCTTGACTGGCAAACACAAGGATCTGAATTCAATCCCCAGTTCTGCCAAAAAAAAAGTCATTTTACATAGTTGGGTGATAAGACTGGATTTGCTTTTGAGTAATTCCAGTGGATAGCTCAACAGAAGATAAATGGCATCTTTTCCCCTACCTACAGCTCTGATTGGTATTACCAGATACTAGGTTCAGTGATACTAATCTAGTAGTAATTTCTTGTACTGTCTAACTCATCTTTTAATTTTAACTTGACTTCAGTGCAGTTTCTCATTTTTAGTGATTGCTTCTAACTTCAAGAATATTTCTGTAATTTCAGGTTGCAGTTCTACAGACAAAAATAAAAAAATCCAACCCAGATCATTTGAGATTGCCTTCATGAGAACAGAAAGAAATTTCCCCCGCTAGAATTCTCAGAGGTCTAAACATCCTCATGCATTCATGCCCTATTATGTGCTGATGCTCAGTTTTTAATCCCTTGTTATATCTGCTACTGATAAGCACCACTGTGTTTGTGACTTTTAGGGAACTTAAAGGAAAGAACAATAAGGTAGGGGATTTTACTGAACAATTTTTGAAGACTTGTCATATTATGTAGATAGGCTATACTGAAACTTAAAACTTACTAAAGAAACTTTAGCATCTTTTATTCTACCCTATTTCTGTCTGTCATATCTTAATTGTCACCTCCACCACCTCCATAACAATTTACATTCTTTAAGGAAAGGCTTAGCCACTGACGGACAGAAAAGTTGAGGACTCTGATTACTTTTCAGAAGTTTTACAAACACACACACACACACACACACACACACACACACACCCCACTATTACACATATAGTATTTTACTAATGTGCACTATGTTAGATTCAGGATGTCACTACCAACAATGCAAGACCAACAATATGTGTCAGCCTTACCATAAGTAGGAAGAACTCCAAATGATTTTGATATATTGGGCAACATCAAACTAAGCAATAGATAAGAGGATCTCAATGCATTACAGAAGAAAAATTCAATATTTACAATAGGAGCTAGAAAAGTCAAAGTAAATCATTAGAGATATTAAAGAAAACTCTGATGAATGGAATGACATTTCATCTTGGGATTTCAGATTAAGTATTGTTGTAAGTACTGTATGTCAGATCTGGAACTCTAAGCAACTACTTTGAAGATAACAATATGGAATAAAATAACCATTGTTAATTAAAAAAAAAAAACAGAATAAATAAATAAATAAATAAAACAGAAAAGAGAGATCACCCGTAGAGGAAAGCCCATCAGAATCATGACAGACTTTTCTTTAAGAGAGTACAAATTAGAATCAAAACAGAAAAAATGGCTGGGGAGATGGCTCAGTAGAATAAGCGCTTGCCTGGCAAGCGCAAGTGCCTGAGTTCAATCCCCGGTTCCTCCAAAAAATAAATAAATAAATAAAGTTAAGCTATCATCTTTAAAAACAAAAAATTACAAGTGATACAAAATTTCACTTAACAAAGTAACATGAATTTCACAGTATTTGTTGGAATACACAGTGCTGTCTTCCAACTAATTACTCATATTACCAGATAAAAATGGAAGAAGAAAGAAAAAAGAGAAGTGTTTAAGAAATTAAGAAAAGAAAAAGTACAAGCAATTGAGAAAAGTAGACAAAGCAATTTAAGAATTACCTGCTTCTAGGGACCGGGGAAATGGCTCAGTAGAATAAACACTACCCTGGCAAGCACAAGGGTCTGAGTTCAGTCCCCAGTTCTACCAAAAAAGAATTACTTGCATTTTTCCTTAGACCAGCAGAAATGCACAGTACAGTTGTCCAAAATGATCCTGCTTACATACCCAGATAAATCTCTCTAACCATTCCCTCTCCTGTCCTTCTCCTCAACTCTGTAACTCTTACCTTTTTTTTTTTTTTTTTTTTTGTGGGGATGGGGGAGGAATGGTCTACAAGGTGTTCAGGGTCTCACTATAAGGTCAGACTCATAGTGATCCTCCTGTTTTCAGCCTCCCAAGAGCTGGGATTACAGGTGTGCACCACCACACCCAGGCTCAATCGCTGTCTCAGCATGCCCCAGGGGTGGGGCCAGCATGGTAGGCCCAGGAAATGAATCCCTGGCCCCTGCGCCTGCTTGCAGGCACTTTAATCTGCTGAGCTATTTGTAATTTTTACCTTTTGAATTAGTTCATTCCCTTTTACCTTTTGTAGCCTTCATATTCCATTTTTGTCTTTCAGGTTCTCACACTAAGGAGAAAATTTGGTGTTTGCACGTGAGGGTCTGATTTATTTCACTTAAGAGTATGTTCTCTAGGGCTGGGGAGATGGCTCAGTGGAATAAGCACTTCCCTGGTAAGCGCAAGGGCCTGAGTTCAATCCACTGTTCTGCCAAAAAAAAAAAAAAAAAAGAGTATGTTCTCTAGTAGCATCCATTTACCAACAAAAGACTCAAAATCCCATTGTGTAAAAATACCACATCTTCTTCATCCATTCTTCAGTTGATAGCCATCTGGTTGTTTCCAGGATTTAACTATTATCAATTGTGCTACTATAAAAATGGATGCACATAAGGGCCAGCCTGATACCTCAGTGGACTAAAGCACTCACTTAGGCAGAGTGCAGTGGCCAGGGTTCAATCCCCAGCATGCTGTGCTGGCCCTGCCCTCAAGGCGCACTGAGACAGTGATTGAGACTGGGCATGGTGGCACATGTCTGTAATCTCGGCTCTTGGGAGGCTGAAAACAGGAGAGTCACTACTATGTATTGAGACCCTGTAGACCCAGTCCTAAACACAGAAAAAATAAATAAATAAAAATGACTGTACATATACTGCTGTGGTATGTGGTTTACACTTCTTCTGATAAATACCCAGGAGGACAATAGCTTGCTTGCATGGGATCTCCAATCTTAGCTTTATCGAATTTCTACACTAGTTTCCATAGTGGTTGTACCATTCTGCATTCCCACCAATAGTGAAGAAAGTTTCATTTTTCTACAAGTCCCTCCAGTATTTGTTATTGGCTGAGTTCTTGCTGGTAGCCATACTTTCTGGGGTGAAATGGAATCGCATTGGTGTTTTAATTTGAATTTCTTGAATGATCAATGGTGTTGAATATTGTTTTCATATATTTACTTGCCATTTATATTTATTCATCTGAAAAGTGTATATTGCTCTCAGATAATTGAGAGAAGAGTGATGGAGACAAGATGTATCTAGGAAACTGTCCATTTCCTCTGTTTTCCATCCTGTGAGAGTAGATTTTGGAAGTAGGTATTGATGACTTTCTGAATTTCTCTAGGGTTTGTAGTGATTTCACTCTTTTCGTCTTTTTTTTTTTCAGAACTGGACATTGAAATCAGGCCCTTGCACTTGCCTGGCAAGCACTTATTCTACTGAGCTATCTCCCCAGACCCTCTTTTCATTCTTTATTGAATAAATTTTGGTTTTTTTCTTTCCTTTTTTTCTTTCCAACATAGTCAGTTGGAAAACCAACTCTTTGATTCATTTATTCTTTTTATTGTTTTCTTCATCTCCAATGCAGTAATATTTACTCTAAACTTCATAATTTTCCTGCCTTCTTTGGGCTTGACTTGCTCTTTTTCTAGGAGCTTGAGTTGCAGCATAAGGTCATTTATTTGGGCTTGTTCTGTTTTCCTAATGTGTGACTTTACCACTATAAATTTTCCTTTTAAGACAGATTTCATAGCATCCCACAGGTTTCAGTAGGTTGTATCTGCATTTACATTTGACTGTAAATATTTTTAATTTCTTTAATTTGATCTGTAATGAACTAGTTGTTTAGGAGGTTGTTATTTAATTTCAATGTGTTTGTGGTGTTTTTGTGTTTTCCTTTCTCAATAATTTCCAGATTTTATTCCATTTGCTTGAGAGTACTCTGTGTGCTAGTATATGGTCTATTTTGGAGAATGTCCCACGTGCAGCTAAGAAGAATGTGTATTTTGTTGTTGCTGGGTGCAACACTCTGTAAAGGTCTACCAAGTCAATTTCTTCACAAGTTTGGTTTAGTTCTGTTATTTCTTTGCTGATTTTTTGCCCACTTGATCTATATTTTAGTGAGAGTGGCATGTTAAAATCCCCCATTACTATTGTATTATTATTATTATTGTTGTTGTTGTTTTGTTTTGTTTTTTGCGGAACCGGGGATTGATCTCAGGCCCTTGCGCTTGCCAGGGAAGCACTTATTCCACTGAGCCATCTCCCCAGCCCTTATATTGTATTTTTTTTTTTTTTTGGCAGAACTGGGGATTGAACTCAGGCTCTTGCGCTTGCCAGAGAAGCCCTTATTTTACTGAGCCATCTCCCTGGCCCCAGCCATTGTACTACTGATTGTGTGATTTTTTCATGTCTGCTAAAATTTGTCTTATGTTGGTGGGTGCTCCTGCATTGGACGCATATATATTTATAATTGATATCTCTTCCTTTTACAGTTTTCTCTTAACAAGTATGTAGTGACCTTCTTTATCTCTTTGAGTGAATCTTTGTTCAAAGTTGATATTGTCAGCAACCAGGATAGATGCCCCCGACTTTTTCTGAATTCCTGTGGCATAGAGTATTGTTTTGCATTCTTTGACTTTTAGTCTGTGAATTTCCTTTTGAACGAAATGTGTTTTTTGTATGCAGCATATTGTTGGATTTAGTTTTTTTTTCAGCTAACACAGAAAAGATGATTTATTGTACACACCTTACACTCAGTCAAAAGCAAGAACGGAAATAGTCCAGAATGCCACAGGTCCAAGGCAAGAGAGAGAGAGAGAGAGAGAGAGAGAGAGAGAGAGAGAGAGAGATTGCTTAGTTCGAACAAGGTGAATCTCTCTTTGAAGTGGTCTTGGTGATCAGATAGCAATGAATTTCTAATTCAGTGAGAAATTCTAGACAGCATGCAGTCCAAAATTTGCACCAGCATTGTCAGCCTCCAGCATTCTTTATTTTGGTTCTTTTGGCCTCCACAGGTGTACAAGCTATTTTATTTGGACCTCCATCTCATCTTTCTTCTTTTACACTTCAGTCTGCACATTCGCTTCTTCCTCCACTTGCCTCTCATGGAGCAGAGGTTTCTAAGAAGATGGTGTTAAAGTTGAGAGCTAGATTTATTTCTTAATCCACTCTGCTAGTCTGTTTCTTTTTATTGGTAAATTCAGGTCATTTACATTGATGTTATAGGGCTGGGGAGATGGCTCAGTAGAATAAGCACTTCCCTGGCAAGCAGAAGGGTCTAAATTTAATCCCCGTTTCCACACACACAAAAAAATGATGTTATAACTGATACATTTTTGCTTATCTTTGTCATATTACTTTCCTGTTATAGGTTCCATAATTTTCCCTCTTTTTAATTACTTGCTCTGTTTGGTGGTTACTTTCTGTTATTCTTTTTTTTTTTTTAATTTTTTATTTACGTGTGTGTGTATGTGTGTGTGTGTGTGTGTCTGTTTGTGGCCAACTCAGCCCACCAGGGGGCAGGGCTGGCTGACATGTGGTGCTGGGGGATCGATCCGTGGTCCCTGCGCTCTGCTAAGCTTGTTCTAAATAGGTGCTTTAGACCACTGAGCCATCTCATCAGCCCCACTTTCTGTTATTCTTGAAGCTGTGATCACTTCTGTCTCTTTCTAGAATATCTGTCAGTACTCTTTGTAGGGTTTGTTTGGTGGTTATGAATTTCTTCAATTGTTCTTTGCCATGAAAGGATCTTATTCTGCCTCCAAATTTGATAGATAGTTTTGCATGGTACATCAGTCTGAGTTGGAAGTTATTTTCTTTCAGGTTATGAAATAATTCATTCCAAACTCTTCTTGATTTGATAGTTTGTATTGAGAAATCTGCCATGATTCTGATGGACTTTCCATTGTAGGTGATCTGTTTCTTCTCTTTAGCATCTTTTAGTATTCTACTCTTTTGCTAAATTTCTGAGATTATTGTTTAGACGTAGATTTATTGTGATTATGGCTGAGTGGAGTTCTATATGTGTCACTTATCTGTATCTCAGATTTTTTCTCATGTTTGAAAAATGTTTTGTAACTACTTCTCAAATAGTCTTTTTATGTCGTTTGTGCTGTGTCCCACTGCTTATTTTCCTTTGTGTCATCTTTAGCTGCTAATTTGTTATTTCCTGCTTTCTTGTTATTTTTAAGAGATCTTTCCTTTCATGTTCATTAGCTGCACCATTGTCTTCAATGTCTGAAAGTCTGTCTTCAGTTTCATTCAACCAGTTTTGCCAGGTTTCAATAGAGTTCTTAATTTTCTGGATATTTCTTTGAATCTGTTTCATGTTCTAATTGTTTCCTGTTTTGTACATTTAGTGCTTCCATCATGTTTCTATTCTATAATTTTTAAATCTATGTATTTTTAGTTGTGCTGAACAATTTTTTCATGATTATTGTTCTTTCTTTTTGGACCTGAGAGATTATTTCTACTCTTATTTCTTCTATAGCCTGAAGGACTTGTTTCTTTACTTCAGTTGCTATCATTTCAGCAATTTCAGCTGTTTGATTTCCAAGTTCTTTTATGTTTTTGTCTTCTACACTTGTTCTGTGTTGACTAGGAAATTGAGATTGCCTTTTTCACCTGTTTTTTGGCATTTTTGAATCTCCAGTTATCACCCAGACAGAGTCACACAGGCCACCCAGAGTCCACCAAAGTTTATAAATGACTCCAGGAAAGCTCTGCATTTGCTTGCTCTGGGCCCACAGATCACAGTTCTCCTGTATCCTGCAGTTCATTCAGAGTCCTAAGTTCTTAAAAGTTTGCACTGTCACCAGAAGAAGCTCCATGCCTGCATGCTGGGGGCTAAGGAAGGTCAGAGCTTATGAGTCCCATCTCATGACAAACGTCTCAACACAAAAATGTCAAGAAGAGCTTGAAGTGAAATAATCCAAGTCATAAATGCAAACAATTTGCAATCCAGATTGATTTACCCTGAAAAACTGTCTCAAAATTAGTAGAAAAATATGGTACCTCTATGATATAGAACAACTGATGAAATTCATGACCACCAAAATGACTCTCCAGAGAATACTGAAAGATAGTCTACAAAGAGACAAAAATTATAAAATTCTAAGAACAACAGAAAGAAACATCAGGGGCGGTCAAGATAGTTCAGTGGTCTAAAGTGGCTGCTTAAGCAAGCTTAGGCAAATTGCAGGGACCATGGTTTGATTCCCCCCACCACAACCACATGCCAGCCAGCCCTGCCCCCAGGGTGCACTGAACCGGCCTCCCCAAAAAAGAAGGAAAATTTAGAAAGAAACATCAAGCAGAGCAAGCAATTAAATAAAGAGGAAAAGTAGGGGGAAAATAACATGACAAAAATAAGCCAATACATATCAGCTATAACAATTAATATAGATATTCTCAATTCACCAATCAAAAGAAATAGACTGACAGCGTGTATCAAGAAACAAATCTCCTTGCCTGGCAAGTGCAGCGTCCAGAGTTCAACCCCCAGTACCAGCAAAAAAAAAAAAAAAAAGAGGAACAAATCCCATAATATGCTAAATACAAGAAAGGTATATAACTCTAGGGGAAACTCATACTGAAAGGCAATGGTTGGAAAACAGTATTTCATACAACAGAGACCCAGTAAAAAGAATGGATAGTTATTTTGATTGCTGACAATGTGAACTTCAAACTAAGGGTGACCAAAAGAGATAATGCAAGTCACTACACACTTGAAGGGGAAAATTGCAAGAGGTTGTATATTTACAATTGTAAATATACATGCACCAAAACATGAACTGACAAATATATAAGACAATTATCAATAGACGTGAAAAATCAAATAAGCAATAACATAATTGTAATGGGGGAATTTAATACCTTGTAGTCATAAAACAATAGATCAACTAGACAAAATATCACTAAATACATGACAGAAATGCAACAAACTTGTAAACAAATGGACTTGGTAGACCTTTATAAAGTATTATATACAATAACTTCAGAATATATGTATAACTTTCAGCTACACACAGGACATTCCCTAAAATAGACCATATACTATCTGACAGAACATAATTACATAAATGCAAAGGAATTGAAATTATCCCATGCATATTATTCAACCACAGTACAATGAAACTACAAGTTATTGACAAAACTCCATGAGCATATGGCGATTAAATCACACCCACCTGAACAAACAAAGGGTCACAGATGAAATCAAAACACAATTTAAGCAATATCTACACTCCAAAAAATGCAAATACATCTTCCTGGATGTTGTGAGATGCAATAAAACCAGACTTCAGAGGAAAATTTATAGAGCTGAATTCTCACATCAGAAAAACAGAATGAACACAAATGAATAAGAAAAAGAAGAGCAAGTCAACTGCCAAGCCTAAAGAAGGAAGTACCTTATGAAGATCAGAGGAAAAATTAATGTAATGTAGGCTAAGAAAACAACACAAAGAATTAATGAATTGAGGAGTTTATGTTTCAAAGAAAAAATAAAATTGATAAATCCTTGGCAAACCTTATCAAAAAAGGAAGAAAAAGCACAAATACATGCAACAAGAAATGAAAAGAGTGAAATCATTATGGATCCAGTGGAAATTCAATGATTATCAATACCTACTTCAAAATTCTTACTCTCATAGGATGGAATACACAGAAGACAGACATATTCCTAGAAATATATTAATTATCAAAGCTGAATCAATAAGATATGAATTTTCTGAATAACCCAATATCAGTCAAGGAAATTAAAAACATAATTACATACCTATTAACAAAGACAGCTATGTGCTACAAGAAATTTTAAAAGATTTAATATCAATACTCTTCAAATGATTTAATGAAATTGAAAGAGAAGCAATGCTCCCTAACTCATTCAGTGAAACAAGTATTCCCCTGTTACTAAAACCAAAGAAAGACTCAAAAAATTTAATAAAAGAAACTACAGGCCAATCTTCCTAATAAACATAGATGCAAAAGTTCTCAATAAGATACTAGCTTTTCTCCAGGGCTGGTGGGAATGTAGACTGGTGCAACCATTATGGAAATCAGTGTGGAGACTCCTTAAAAAGCTAGGACTGGAAATCCCATTCAAACCAGCTATCCCCCTACTGGGAATTTTCCCAGAGGAACTGAAAATGTCATATCATAGTGATATATGTGTGGCTATGTTTATAGCAGCACAATTTGTGATAGTCAAATCCTGGAAACAACCAAGATGACCATCACCTAAGGAATGGGTGAAAAAGATGTGGTATTTTTATACGATGGAGCATTACTCAGCTATAAAGAATGATAATCTCAAAGCCTTTATATTGAAGTGGATGCCACTTGAAGATATACTCATAAGTGAAATAAACCAGACTCATGTGTGTAAATATCATATAGTCTCCCTAGTATAAGAACTCAAAGGAAGCAATAAAAATAGAAAGGCATAACACAATCAAAAGGAAAGTGAGAACTTGAGGATTAGTTAAAGAAGAGAGGGCAAGGAGAAAAGCTAGAAAACATGACAGGGGCAGTCATACATTTACATGCACAAGATGGGAAAGGCAATGGTCCTGAGAATCTTCAGCATGTTTTTGAAAAATAGCAGTTAACTGGTAGGTTTTTCACCCTGAGTATATATGCTGATACCTGTGAACAAAGCTACTGCGCTGGAGAAAGCAATGTGTAATGGTAGGGTCATGCTTGGAATACCTGTCATTCTGGTCTCCTAATTATGTACTGCTTGTCATGACATACCAATTACAGCCATACTGTCTCTCAAATAAAGGTTTGTTTTATAAAAAAAGAGGTAATAAATGAAAACATGAGACAAAAAAAGTTACAGGACTGTCCTGCTACAAGGCTGTATATTGTTAAATTTCTAAATTTCTGTGTAAAAATATGTAAATGCTTATTCTTATTTTTAAATTTTTTATCTTTTTAACCTTTTTTCTTCATATTCTTGAGGGACTCAAAGTTTAACATATCAATACTTGATGGAAAATACCTGTTCCATGTTATGTCTAAGATGTTTGGTATTCAGACAGATAGTGAGGTTAAGCTCAACTGCCTATGTTATAGGGTAATAATATCATTGAGCTTCTTTTCTCAAGGGTTAGTAACTTAAGTTTAAAGACCAAAAATTAAAGAAAAGGGAGGGCTACAAGGACAGCCAACATTTTGGCCCTAGCCTTTCAAGGTCAGTAAAGACTCAGAAAATAGGAGAACCTGTACTGTAACATACTATAACTCAATTCTGTCCCAAATTTTCTGATCAAGGAGATCTTGCGGTCAGAGAGGAAAGTGACTGATGATGTAGAGTGTGCCTAAGGAGAGTCACATGGAGAGAAAACATACTCTCAGGCTTTCCCAGAGAGCAAATTGGTCAAACAATGGCCGTGCCCCATTCACATGGCTGACACTGACAAAGGTTCTACAACCTGAGGTACAGGGTTTCAGGTTAAATCCTGAAGGAATTTGACTGACCTTATCAGATCCAAAAGTTACATTTCTTGTTATATAGGTCTTGCTCCTTCTTGGCTTTAACCATCCATCAGAAAAGTATGAAAATGAAGTATAAAAAATAAAACCATATTAATATGATGAGCTGTAAAATGCTGAAGTCAACAACTTCAGACATTGACAGTCTTACAGAAAACCCATTACTATTATGGACTATTGGACTATATTGGGATATTTTGCTGAATTTATGCACCTACAGTATTTAAATGATAATGGAATGCCCTTTTCTGACAGAACTAACCAAAAAAGGGGGATACAAATGAACAACCATTCTGTATCTCTATACTCAAAATAGTTGGGATAGATATATGGCCTCACTATCTTAATTCAATGAATAGAGAGGTTTGTTCTAATAGTGTCTGAGATAGGATATTAGGTCTGCACCTTGTACAATGAATAACCACTAAGACAACAATATGCAACACACTAATTATTGAAAATGTACTAGTAATCAGTTGTGAAACTGTCTCATTGCTAATTGTTTCCCAATTAAAATATTTTAAAAACATGATACTGGCAAACAAAATACATGAAATCTTCAAGAACATTATAAACCATGACCAAGTGGGATTTATCCCAGGGATGCAGGAATAGCTCAAGATATACAAATCAATAAATGTAGTACACCATGTCAACAGAGCCAAAGACAAAAAATACATGATCATTTCAATAGATTAAAAAAAAAACATTTTCCCAAAGTCTAATACCCATTCATGATAAAAGCAAACTACAGAAATTTGAAAGACATAGCTTTATCTCAGTCTGATAAAAGCCATCTATGTTAAACCAATAGCTAACCTCATACTAAATGGACAAAAACTGAAAGTTTTCCATCTAACATCAGAAATACAGCAAGGATAACCACTATCATCAATATTATTCAATATAGTTCTGGAAACATTAAGCAGAGCAATCAGACAAGAGAGAGAAATAAAAGAATTAAGTATAGGAAAGGAAGAAGTTAAATAACCATTATTTGCTAATGGTACGATACTGTACATAGAGGACCTCAAAAACTCCATCAAAAGACTTGTAGTTTTAGCAACCAAATTCAGTTGTGTACCTGGATAAAATGTCAACACTCAAAAATCATTAGTGGGCTGGCCAAATAGCTCAGTGGATTAAAGTGCCTGCAAGTAGGCCCAGGGGCCAGCGGTTCAATCCCCAGGTCTGCCGTGCCAGCCTTACCCCCAGGGTGCACTGAGCCAGCGATTGAGACTGGACATGGTGGTCCACACCTGCAATCTCAGCTCTTAGGAGGCTGTAAACAAGCTGATCACTACAAGTTTGATCTAGTGGTGAGACCCTGAGCACCCTGTAGACCCTTCCCTAAAACACATACAAAAAAAGAAAAAAAAAATCAGTAGCATTCTTGTACACAAACAAAAAGTTTACTGAGAGAAATTAAGGAAATTCATAATAGTATTCAAAAAATAAAACAGAAATCAGTTTAACAAAGTAAAATATTTATATATTGAAAATTATAATACTCTGGAAAAGGAGATGGAATAGGATATCAGAAAATTGAAAGACATCCCTTCCTTATGGTTAGGAAGCACCAACATTGTGAAAATGGTCATAATCTCGAAATTTTTATACAAATTTCATGTAATCCTGATCAAAATACCATTTTCATGCCTCACAGAACTACAGAAAATATGTCTAAAATTAATTTGGAACCAGAAGAAGCCTAGAATAGTAAAAGTAATTCTGGGAAACAAATGAAAGGCAGAAGGCATCACAATTCCTGACTTGAAATTATACTACAAAGCTACCAAGATAAAATCAACATGAATTCTGACATAAAAATTAGAGTTTAGAATCAATGAAACAGATTTCAATATGAAAATACAAGTACAAACACACTCAGCAACCCTGTCTTGGACAAAAGTGCCAAAGATGTTCACTGGAACAAAGACAGCCTCTCTGATAAATGGTGCTTTCTACCTGCCAAATACTGCAATTTGTCTATCACCATAGTCAAAATAGTTGAGACATCTAAATATTTAAATAGAAACACTATGCTGGTAGAAAAATTAAGTAGAAATTTTAAAGACATAGGCATAGGTAGGGAGTACATTAATAAAACCCAGACTGCAAGGGAAATACTTCAAATAATCCACAGCTAGGATCTCATATTATTAGAAATTTTCCGCACATCAAAAGAAACCACCAACACAGTGAAAGGACAGTCCACAGAGTGGAAAGAGTTTTACCTAATTGTCCTCTAGACAAAGGATTCATACGTTCATATAAAGAATTGATAAAAATAAGACCCCCAAATTTGAAGACCCAATACAAAAATGTATATCTGAGATAAATACATACTTCTCAGATGGAGAAATACAAATGGAAAATAATATGTGAAAACATGTTAAACATCATCGGTCATTTGAGAGATACAAATAAAAACAATACTGACATTTTTTCTCTACAAAAAATGGCTATCATCAAGAAATCAATCAATAATGAATGCTGGAGGGGCTGAGGGCGAGGGGAAACCCTTCTCTGCTGTTGATGGGAGTATAGACTGTTGCAACCACTGTGGAAATTAGTATGGAGATTCCTCAAAAAAGCTAGGATTAAAAGTCCTATTCAACCCAGATGTACCATATTTGAATATGTTTCTGAATCAACTAAAATCTTCATACCACAATGATATATGCACACTTATGTTTATAGCAGAAAATTTTGTAATAGCTAAATCTGGGAAATAACACAAATGCTCATCAATCATTGAATGATTTTTTTTAAAAAAAAGATGTAGTCTGTTCATATAATGGAGTACTACTCAGTCACAAAGAAAGATAAACTTGAGTTTTATATGTAAATGAATGCAACTTGAGAACATACTCGTAAGTGAAAAAAATCAGACCCACATGTATAAGCATCATGTTGTCTCCGTGATTCGTAAGCTGAATGAGTAAATAAGGTTTAAAATTTGCAATGATTAATGTAAAATAGGAAAAAAATGTTAAAAATGAAAAAGGATTTTAGATGAGGGAAATGGGAAAAGAAGGAAGTAAAAGGGAAAAACTGAAGGTTAGATGTACTGCTAGTGTCTCTCAGTTCACTGAAAAAGAAGGCTTGCACTAATAACAGTTAGAGAAATTTTTATTCCCATATGTTGTACTCTGAGTAACTGCTTTGGACATAATAATACACAATGCAATAACTATTGTTATTCTATTACTCTGCTCTGAAATTTTGATTTTTTCTATAAAGTAAAAAATTATATGTCGAATTAATTCCCAATGTTATAGAATTAAAGGTTAGAGGCAAATTCCTCCTCACAAAAAAGAATATGTTTTTAAGTTCCTTTGTTAATAATTAAGTCATCCAAACTCTTTTTTCCCATAATTGTATTGAGAAATAAATAACAATGAGACAGTTTCAAATCAAATTGGTAGGATAGTTCCAATAATTAATACATTGCATACTGTCTTTCTAGTGGTTATTTGTTGTACAAGATGCATACATGATATCCTATTTACAAACACTATTAAAACAAATGCTTCTATATATCTTAACTATTTTGAATACACAGATACAAAATGGTCATTCATCTATATCCCTTTTTTGTTTAGTTCCATCATTTAAATCTTATAGGTGTGTGAACTCAGCAAAATGTTCTAAAAGAGTCCAGTAGTCCATAATAGTATTGGGTCTTCCACTTGACCGGCAATGTCAGAAGTTGTTGACCTGAGTCCCCTACAGCTCAATATAACAACATGACTTTATTTCTTGTACTTCATTTTTATACTTTTCTGCTGGATGGTTAAGGCCAAGAAAGAGCAAGACCTATGTAACAAGAATTGTAGCTTTTGGATCTGATAAGATCAGTCAAATCCCCTCAGGATTTATCCTGAGATCCTGTACCTCAGATTGTAGATCCTTTATCAGTGTCAGTCATGTGGATGGGGCATGGCCATTGCTTGGCCAATGTGCTCTCTGTGAAAGCCTGAGAGAATGTTTTCTCTCCATGTGACTCTCCTTAGGTACACTCTACATCATCAATCACTTTCTTCTTTTGCTCCATAATCTCCTTGACCAGAAAATTTGGGACACTGCCGAGTTACATGACATTACAGTACAAGTTCTCATATGTCCTGAGTCTTAATTAACCTTGAAAGGCCAGGGCCAAAATGTGGGCTTTTCTTGTGGCCCTCCTTTTTTTCTAATTTTTCATCTGCAAACTTAGATTGTTAACCCTCCAGAAGAAAAGCTTATTGTTATTACCGTGTAACCTAGACTGCTGAGCTTAACCTCACTATCTGTCTGAATATCAAATGTCTTAGGCATAACATGGAACAGATATTTTTCATCAAGTATTGATATGTTAAACTTTAAGTCCCTACAGAATATGACAAAAAAATTTAAAAATTAAGATATATTTAAAAAATAGGAATAAATATTTTTTAAATTTTTTCCATAATTCCATTGAGAAACAAATAGCAACGAGACAGCTTCAAATCGAATTGATAGGACAGTTCCAACAATTAACACATTGCATACTGCCCTCCCAGTGGTCATTTGTTGTACAAGATGCAGACACGATACCCTATTTACAAACACCACCAGAACAAATGCCTCTATTCCGTGAATTAAGAGGATGTAGCTATACATCCATCCCAACCACCCTGAATACACAGACACAAAATGGTCATCTATCTACAGCCCCCCTTGTTCAGTTCCAGCATTTAAATATTATAGGTGCATGAACCCAGCAAAATACTCCACAATAGTCCAGTAGTCCACAGCAGTACTGGATCCTCCACTTGGCTGGCAATGTCAGAAGCCACTGACCCAAGTCCCCCACAGCCCGATGTAACAACACAGTTTCACTTCCCATACCCCACCTCCATACCCCTCTGTGGGATGGCCAAGATCAAGATAAAGCAAGACCCATGCAACAAGAACTGCAGCCTCCAGATCCTAGAAGGCCAGCCAAATCCCCTCAGGATCTATCCTGAGACCCTGCACCTCAGAATGCAGATCCCCTGTCAGCGTCAGCCACATGGATGAGCCACAGTGCGGCAAATCCACTCTCCATGAAAGCCCGAGAGAATGCCCTCCCTCCATGTGACTCCCTCCAGGCACACCCCACACCATTGACCACCCCACTCCTTGGCCCCACAATCTCCCTGATCAGAATACTTGGGACATAACTGAGCCACATAATGCCACAGCACAAGCTCTGATATGTCCTGAGTCCTAACTGACCCCAGAAGGCCAGGGCCAAAACGCTGGCCCTCCCCACGGCCCTCCCCTCTCTCCAATTCCTGGTCAGCAAAGCCAGGCTGCCAACCCTCCAGAAGAGAAGCCCATTGTCATTACCCTACAACCTAGGCTGTTGAGCTCAACCCCACCATCTGCCCGAACATCAAACATCCTAGGCACAACATGGAACAGGCACCCGCCATCAAGCATTGACATGCCAAACCCCAAGTTCCCACAGAACATGACAAAAAAACCCAAAAAGGGGCCGGGGAGATAGCTCAGTGGAATAAGCACTTGCCTGACAAGCTCAAGGACCTGAGTTCAATCCCCAGTTACGCAAAAAAAAAGTTAAAATATATTTAAAAAACAGGAATAAAGAATTATATATGTTTACATATAAGTCCAGAAATGAAACCATATACAACCCTGTAGCAGGACAGTCCTGCAACACTTCTTTTCATGTCTCCTGCCTGATAGTGAATGAAGATTCACTATCCCCTTCCTTTTTAAATAATCATTTACCCAAGAGACAGCATGGCAGCAACTGGTGTGTCATGAAAAGCAGCACATATTCAGATGACCAGAATGACAGGCACTCCAAGCATAAACCTACTATTACAAATTGCCATCTTCAGTGCAGTTGCTTAGTTTACAGGTGTCAGTATACATAGTTAGTCAGGGTGAGAATCCTACCAATGAACTGCTAGATTCGAAAAACTTCTGAAGATTCTAGGATCATTGCCTTACCCATCTTGTACATATAATGGCTTGCCTCTGTCATGTTTCTTAGCTCTTCTCCTTGCTCTCTCTTCATTGTCTAGTCCTCAAGTTCTTGCTTTCCTTTTAATTGTATTATACCTTTCTATTTGTATTTCTTCTTTTGAGTTCTTATACTAGGGAAACTATATGATATTTACACATGTGTGTCTGGTTTATTTCACTTATGAGTATATCTTCAAGTGGCATCCACTTAGCATCCCATCTCTTTGGGGGAAATAATAAAGCAAACCAATTGATCTTAACCTTGAAAGTACAATGGATTCGTAAAAACAAATTTCTCTCATTTTTCTTCTTGTGTTCTTGACAGCTAGATAGACAGAAAGACAGACAGATCTATAGATAGATATCAGCAGACAAGATCTTCCACTTCCTTTTGCTACACATGAGAGTGACCCTCCAGGTGGCAAGAGATTGCTGAACATACCCCAGTTGACAAAGTTAGAGAGCTGAGAGGCCTTGCAAACTCATAGTCAGAATCTGAGCAAGTGAGCAACTCAAACATTAAGAGAAAAGAAAGTCCAGGTTTCTTTTACGGGGTCAAATAACAGCTTATTTTTGCTTCCAATGAATACCTCATTGTCAGATCTGTTTTCTGTAATATATTCTAAGGGAAAAGTCTGATATTACAATAAATATTGTGCTATTTTTAATAATATTAACACCCTACTCTTTCTCTCGTTAATTGTAGTTGAAATGTAACTAGGTGACATTATGTAATTTATAATATCCTAATGAATTCATGCAGAAATTTACAGTGATTTTCATTTTCACCCTGGAAATCACTTCTAAAATCAGATCTGTACAATGATAGAAATCAATGCTAAATTTATACAAATTTGCCTGTGTAAGTGATGAAGATAATGAAATAAATTAATAAATTCCCCAAAACATAACTTTCATTATTATAGCTACATTCTATACATGACAATCATTTTCAGAGTACCAGTGAGTATAATCTGACCAACTTTTGTATGAGTGACTGCTCTGACAAAGAATTGTATTAAGGGGAAACGGGCATGAATTTAGACAGAAGACATGTTCAATTCATAGATGAGTCTGTATTTGGAGAGATAAAACTTACCTTTTTCATTTCAAAAAAACCCCTAAATTGCATTGTAAGTCCAACTAAGTACACACATATTCATCAAAGCAAAGCAAAAAAGCCATGAATTGGAATATACTTACACAAATGTACTTCAATAATTTTAATGGCATGAAATCTTCACAAGATACTTTATGTAACTTGAGGTTTTGCATTTGGTATACTATATTGAGATAGTATCTGCACTCAGATTTTTACAAGTCTGGAGCCTGCAACATTTAAGGAATGAAGGGTGGAGGCCCGTTAAATCCTTGTTACCCAAGGTGTGATTCCAGATTAGTAACCTAGATATGCTTAGGCAGTTTATTAGAAATGCAAAATCACAGGCTTCATGTCAAGCAAAAACATAAGAACCTGCATGTCATCACAATCCCTGGGCTATGAATATTAAAGTCTGAGAAGTGCTGCTCTAGATTAACTGAGAGTTGGACTTGCCTGATTTCAAGTACATAACTACCAACCTCCAGGACCTGAATCTCAGCATTTACCTTCATTCTTAGTTCTGATGTCCAAATTCTTATGGGATATAACTGTAAAGTGGTATTAGCTAATAATATAATTGACTATTTTTTATTAATTGCCTACTGTGTACCCAGTCAAATTATTTGGCCCTTAGAGATCAACAACAAAAAGGAACCCTCTTACAACTTTTTTGACCAATTTTGAATGGTTATATCTGGTAACCTGAACAACTAATTTGAAGATAACATTATGCAATGCAGGGGCTGGGGAGATGGCTCAGTGGAATAAGTGCTTTCCTGGCAAGCACAAGGGCCTGAGTTTAATCTCTGGTTCCACAAGAAAAAAAAAAAAACACATTATGCAATGCACTAACCATTGTTGAATTTCTATTATTTTGTTTAGTAAAATTCTGTATCATTTCTAATGGGGTTTTTTGAACTGTTTTTCACTCTCTTCCAAAAATCTTTAAGAAATGAGACCCTCTATTCTCAAGAGCAAATCTAATCGGGGGAAGAGAAAAGAGGCAGTTGGGTGACAACAAAACTCCTTGCACCATGTCTTGCACCCTTCATCCTAATGCATTTCATACTCTGATCACATTATGAACGACCTACATTTTCTAAAAATGCCACAGGTGTTCTGCCTTTGTTTTTCAATCTGCCCTCTGCCTAGAATTTTCACTGTTCACCCCATCTTCAAATGTTGAAATCTTACACACTCTTCAAGCACCAGATCCTCCTTACCTTAAGTAACTCCACCTATCATTCCTTGAAAGTACATTCTTATATGTACACGCTAAGCATTGCGTAGTAACAGTTGGCTATGGAGCAGATGAAAAGCTAATGCAATTTTCTAAAACAAAAACAAACTAAATAATGCCCAAGACAGAATCATCTTTCCCCACTCTAAACATGATCACGTGGAATAAGCGCTTCCCTGGCAAGCACAAGGGCCTGAGTTCAATCTCCAGTTTTGGAAAAAACAAAAAAAACACACACACACACACACACACAAGCACCTCTTCCATTCTTTCATGTAGGGTCCATTTCTTCCAAATTGTTTAATTCATTTCCACAGCACCATAGAGGTAAAGCATTGCCAAAACATCTGTACTAGTTTGAAATTAAAATTTAGACCTTTGTCATAATTTGAAATACTTAATTTAGGGATCAAACTATTGGACCTCAAACACTGATCTGTACCGACAGTATTGTTTACGTGCTTATAGAATTTACCCAAAGTGCCAAACACATAAACACAAGCATTAACTGTGAAGCTCTACACCAGTTTCTGAGTAAGCCACCTGTATTGTTCTCAAACAATGGGTGTAATTGTATATAGATACTCTAGGTGGTAGCATTGTGCATTTTATTCTTTTATTGCTTTTCCAAATCCTTTTATATTTCAGGAAAATCATATGTGTAGAGGGAAGCTACAAGCTCAAATATTATTTTTATATTAATATGAATGGTAAAGTGAAAATTTAAATACAAATATTTTTCCAAAGTTCTGTTACTACTCAGGTCAGGTTCCTGTCTCTTTCTTTCATTGTTTAAATTCTCAGCCTGGTAGTTATATCTGGTAATCTGAACAACTAATTTGAAGTAGTTTAGTGATCCTACCTCAATACTAACAACTAGCCATTGATTATTCTACATTTACTTCTACTCTCATTCCAACACTTTGTAATCTAATTTTGCTTCCTTCCCACTGAAATATTATAAAATCATTAAACCATTAAGATCTTCAGTTATCTATGAAGCTCTAGACCCAACTTCCTCCTCATAAGGCTCATTTTAATGCATTTCTATAAAATGTGTTCAAACTGATTATGTCTCCTTTTTTTCATTTTTACCTTACTCTTTTCCAATTTCTTTATTTTGAAAGTTTTCAAACCTATGAAGAATTGAAAGAATCACAAAGAACAGTTACATACTCTTAGGTTCACCAGTTAACATTTCACTATCTCTCCTTGCTCTCTTTAAATTTTCTCTCCCTCTCCAACATCCTTCTCTTCAGACATCAAAGCATTCTAAATATTTCAATATGTATTCCCCAGTTTCAGATATCATCATGTTACCAAAGTTTCTTTGAGGACTTCTCCCAAAGAACAGTTGGGAACCTCAACTCAGCCAACCAAGTAGGTTCTTGACTGTCACAGATAAAGAATTCCAGGACATGTCAGCATGAAGCATAAAAAGGTTGATTAGGCAGTTAGTGAGGGAAAAACAAACATCTTCAGCTAAAGTAATTGAAGGGGGCTTACTCTCATAAAGAGGTTTCAAAATGGTCTGCTCACAAGAAAGCACCAGTTTTATGGGCAAACTGGTGTGCTGGGTCTGGTTGATCTCAGTCCTGTTTAGTAGCTCCAGGAGAATCTTTGTGGCTGAGAAGTAGTTTAGTTCTCATGATTGTGTTTGATTGGAAGTGAAGGCTACCTTAGTTCGCATCATGGAGCAATTGCTTCTATTTGCGGCAGGAAAGCTCCCTGTGGGGTGGTCTGCTCTTCCCACAATCCAAAGTGAATGTCAGTTTGAAGACTTCTAGACATTGATCCAGGGTTTTGGAACTGGGTGTTGTAAAAGCAGGCAACTGCATACCTGTGCAAAACCAGGAAACTAGTTATTCTTATTGTTATATTATTGGGGTTTTGTTTTGTTTTTTGGAACCAGGGATTGAACTCAGGCCCTTGTGCTTTCCAGGGAAACACTTATTCAATTGAACTATCTCTTCGACTCTCTTATCTTGATATCCTCAGTCTTGAAGAGGACTCAGATTGACTAGGTAAATTTAGATTAAGTGAGCCTTACATTGAAGGCACTCGTTCAATAATTATGTATACATGCAGAACCGAGCAGGGATCTGTCCCCCATAACTTTAAGATAATAAAGGAGATATATGAAATGAAGACAGATAATAGTAAACCACAGACAGAGCCTCTAGAGCCATCCCCTTAGCCAGGAAGCAAAGAAATTGCCTCCACCACCCAACCCAGAAACCCAGGAGGCACAGAATAAAGATTTCATTTTCTGGGAACTATAAAAGGAAAGTAAGTACAGGACTTTGCCTTCAAATTCAGTTCCGAGCCAATGAAACTCATCTTGGTGGGATAGCAACAGTCCATATCTTCAGAGCTATGCCCATGGAATGAGCCTCTGGGCAACTAATAGCCCTACCCTGGTGTTAAGGTGGAGATCTATTGCCCCAAGCAAATGGATTTGTATATTCTACCCAGCATCATCTGTAGCTGGCTGTAACAGCCTTAGGCCACAAGCACACCACAATAGTAGCAGACAACAAAAGCAATAGGCCATGGTTCTACTCTGGCACTGGTCTCAGTAAGTTGTGGGCTTGAGCTGCAGCTCAGATTTGCAGCATTGTTGGCCATATGAATGTCCACTCCATCCTTTCACCAACACCAGGCAACACATGTGAGCGTTATTATTCACTTAAGGAGAAAAACAAAGTGGTAGGCCTCATGTTACTGCGTAAGAGTTTAGGCTCATCCCTCAGCTATAAAGCCCAGTGTCAAAATTTTATAACTGACCACAGGTCAGTGACTGTGGATGAGATATCGAGGCCTACCCTGACCAGAAACAGAGGTTTATGGGGATGGACTATACCTGTGAAGTGCTTCTTTCATAGACCCTGAACAACACACAAAATATGAAATTGGAGAAGTATAGACCTGAGGCATTTCCTAGTGCTGAAGTGTTAGTACTAATAACCAACTCATAAAATCAGCCTGCATGGAACTCCTATAAAGCTAGGCATGAATAAAACCAGATGATGAAGACTTAATACCGAATCCTTCAATGCACAGATTCTGTATATCACCAACCACCAGCAACTTTCAGAGTGATATGGAAAAATGTATTTCCCAACCTGCTGCATGTAAGATCTGCCAAGTTGATGGGCTCTCAACATCAAAGGGAGGGAGGTATGGATCCAGATGAATCATCACATACATGTGTCTGATGCCCATGTAAGCACACTGGACCAGGTCATGCTAATTACAGTATAATGTGAAGTTGTTGTTTATCTCTGGGGAGATATTCAGACCTGGATACTGCTTTTACATTCTAAGCCCTGGATGTCTTCAGCTTCTCCTCCAGCCACAGTTTTAATGTCTTTATTTTTGGGTCTGACATCCTTGGGAACACAATGCCTCTCTGACTACACATGAATTCCTATCTAACTTAGCTGTCTATAATATTTCTCTCTCTCAAGATGTAGTGTGAGAACCTGAAAGAGAACATAAATTCTGAAGGGTACAATAGATACTGGGAAAATTGAAGGAACCTATTCAAAAGGAAGGAATTACTGAGTAGAGGAGAAAGACAGAAGATGGAGTGGGGGAAAGAGATATATCTATGTATGTAAACAGGATGGTTTGAACAACTGTACTGTGTATTTCTGCTGCTCTACTGAAAGAAGTTAATGCTTAAGTTGTTTTGTTTCCTTTTTTTCAATTGTTGGTCCATTTTCTCTTCTTTTCTCTCTCTCTTTTTTTTGTACTTTAGGGAAGTGTCTACAGGGTGTTCACCGTCTCACTACTAGATCAGACGCATAGTGATCCACCTGTTTACAGCCTCACAAGAGCAGAGATCACAGGCCTGCACCAGGCCTGCACCAGGCCTGAGACTGAACAGTCTCAATTGCCTTCTCAGCACACCCTGGGGATGGGGCTGGTACAGCAGGCCTGGGGATCAAACCCTTGGCCATTGCACCTGCTTTCAGGTGCTTTAATCTGCTGAGCTACTTGGCCAGCCCTTCTCTTCTTCATTGCTTATATTTTTTCTTTCTTTTTTTTTTCCTTTTTCCTTTTTCGGCAGAACCGGGGATTAAACTCAGGCCTTTGAGCTTGCCAGGGAAGCACTTATCCTACTGAGCCATCTCCCTGGACCCTTTTATATTTTTTCTTTCATCTTCCAATTTTGCATGCATATATCTGGTAATATAAACAACTAGTTAGAAGACAACACTGTGCATTACAATAAATGCTGTGAAATTCATATTTTTTGTTAAGTGAATTTCTGCATCACTTGTAATTTTTCTGTTTTAATACTATTTTGTACTCTTGTTAAACTATAAAAAGGATGTATCCCTAACTACTTTTAGGGAAGAGTGGGTAAAAATCCACTCTAGCTCCTTCAGGCTGAGGAAGGTCAAAAGTGTAATCTAAGAAGTCTCATGTAGACATTGTACTGGGATTTAACAGTTATAGACTTTTTTCAGAAGGAGAATCTAGTGGGCCCAAGTAAAAAGAATTATTAATGACTGTGAATAGATTTATTAGTCAAAATACAAGTGTATCTCATTTATTCAATAGCAAAATATTTATATAGGGGCTGACGAGATGGCTCAGTGGTCTAAAGCACCTACTTACAACAAGCTTGGCAAAGCACAGGGACCACGGTTCAATCCCCCAGCACCACATGCCAGCCAGCCTCGTCCCCTGGTGGGCTGGGCTGCCCCCCCAACACTAAATAAATAAATAAATAAATAAATGTTTATTACAAAATATTTCTATAATCAAAGACAATTGATGTAAATCAAGTTTTAAATGTCAGCACTACATTTAAAGACATACCAAATTTTGATCATTTTATACATATGTCTAAGGGATATGTGTTTATTGCATAAAAGAGAACACTTATTACTTATTTTGTATTTATTAAACTTAACAGGGCTGGCCAGATAGCTCAGGAGACCAAAACGCTTGCTTAGGCAGGTGCAGGGATGAGAGTTCATTCCCGGAGTGAGGTGCCAGCTCTGCCACCCAGTTGAGACAGCCATTGAGACTGGGCATGGTGGTGCAAGCCTGTAATCCCAGCATTTAGGAGGCTGAAAACAAGAGGATCCATATGAGTCCAATCTGTGTAGTGAGACACTCTAGACCCTATACTATATACATAAACAATATTAACTCTACAAACTTAACTGTAAAGCTTCGACTCACACCACATCTTGTTTTTTGATAATAGTTCTTCAGTTAACCAACCATAAACTGATTATTGAAAACACTGTATGGATTAATAGGCAAAGACTCTATAACTAATAGTCAGTTTTTACTAATCAAAAGACTAATAATGTACAAAATAAGAAACTATTGTAGTAAAATATAGAATCTTTGGTTTTTAATCTAGTTTTGAAAATTTAACCTAGGGAACCTTATTATCTTAGTATTGTATTGTTTCAGACATAGAAAACTTAACATTTTAAAGGGGCCAGGCAAGGAGATTATGGGGTCAAAGACAAAAGTGATCGATGATGTAGAGTGTGCCTAAGGAGAGTCATATAGAGAGAAAACATTCTTTCAGGCTTTCACAGAGAGCACATTGGCCAAGCAATGGCCTTGACTCCTCCACATGGCTGACACTGACAAAGGTTCTACAATCTGAGGTACAGGGTCTCAGGATAAATCCTGAGGGGATTTCACTGACCTTCTCAGACCAAAAAGCTACAACTCTTGTTGCACAGGTCCTGCTTTACCTTGGTCTTAACCATCCAGTAGAAAAGTATGAAGACGAAATATAGGAAGTAAAGCCATGCTGTTATGTTGAGCTGTGGGGGACTCAGGTCAACAATTTCTGACATTGCCAGTCAAACAGAAGATCCAATACTATTATGGGCTACTGGACTCTTTTAGAATATTTTGCTGAGTTTACACACCTATAATATTCAAATAACAGAACTTAACAAAAAAGGGATACAGATGAATGTCCATTTTATATCTGTGTATTCAAAGTGGTTAAGATAGATATATAGTTACATTCTCTTAATGAACAGAGTGATTTGTTCTAATGGTGTTTGTAAATAGGATCTCAAGTCCGCATCTTGTACAGCAATTAACCACTAGGAAGAATGTATGCAATGTGTTAATTATTGAAACTGTCCTACCAATTTGGTTTGAAACTGTCTCATTGCTATTTGTTTATCAATAAAATTATGGGAAAAAAAGATTATAAAAAAACAGTAAAGAGGGGCTGGAGAGATGGCTCAGTGGTCTAAGGCACCTACTTGGAACAAGCTTGGCAAAGCATCAGGGACCGCGGTTCAATCCCCCAGCACCACATGCCAGCCAGCCCCGCCCCCTGGTGGGCTGAGCTGGCCACACACACACACTACTCTCTCTCTCTCTCTCTCTCTCTCTCTCTCTCTCTCTCTCTCTCAAATAAATAAAAAAATAAAAAATTTAAAAAAAAAAACAGTAAAGAAAGGGCCTGGAATATAGCTCAATGGCATAAGCACCTGCCTGGCAAGCACATGGTCCCAAGTTTGATCCCTGGTACCACCAGAGAGACAATCTCCATGAGGACAGAGACTGAGGTCTGATTTGTTTTGTTTTGCTTTTCAGTAGCCATCTTTATTCTCAATTTGATAAAAGTATTTAACATATTTTATAGTACAAACAAATTAAGCATTTTGCTTATAAAGTGACTTATATTTCAAGTACTACATAATTTGTACAAAAAGTAAACTTTCAAATAAAGCTTTGGTGAGTAAAACTGAAAAAATAAATAAATAAAGAGACCAGGGAGATGGTTCAATGGAATAAGCACTTCCCTGGCAAGCACAAGGGCCTGAGTTCAATCCCCTGTTCTTAAAAAAAAAAAAGAAAAAAGAGAGAGAGAACTTAGCCTTTTAATTATAGCTAACTTAAACATAATAATTTAATTAACAATGTCTGTTGGGGCATGCCACTGTAAGACTTGAAAAAACTGGAGAAGTGCTAGTAGGAGATAAGTAGTGAGCTACTTGAGTCAGGAAACTGCTGTTTCTAGTTACAGAGGGGAGTTTTGTGCAACAAGCCCAAGGGGTTTTTCCTCTTAGTTATCTTTTTTAAAGGTTTTAATTTTTTTGTCTTTTGACAGTACTGAGAATTGTCAGAAGCTAGGGTTCTGATCTACACCCTCAGTCTTTTCTTTTTTTAATTTTTTAATGTATTTAGTACAGGGTCTACAGGGTCTCACTACACAGATCGGACTTGTAGTGATCCTCCTGTTTTCAGCCCCTCAAGTGCTGGAAGTACAGGCACACATGACCACGCCCACTTTCAATCGCTGACTCAGCATGCCCTGAGGGCGGAGCCAACACACCACGATGGGGATCCAACCTTTGGTCTCTGCACTTCCCCAACAGGCACTTTAGGGTGCTGAGCTATCTGTCCAGCCCTACGGTTCATAATTTTTTTAAAAAATCATTTTATTGGTACATTTTAGATATACATAATGATACCATTCATTATAGGCAACTTGTACCTGTACGTGATATATCGTGATTCTTCATTTCCAATTCCATTCTCCTCTTTTCAATACCTCTTCCCTTCCTTATCTACGAAAGATTTGTTTCCATTTTTTATTTTATTTTTTTTTTCTCCTTCTTCTTTTTCTGCTTACCCCCTTGTTCATCTTGCTGTTTGAGCATCTTTTTCCCACTTAGTTACCTTAACAATCATTCTAGGTGACTCATGAGAACCAAATCATAAGAGTTAACTCTTGAAAAAATCTATATATAATTATCTTTGATCAAGGGAAACTTTTTAAATTATTGCACACAATGAGACATTTGTTTTGATATATACTAGTAAATGTTTCCTACAAAAGGACAATTTTTTTTTCTTTTCTTGTCTTTTTTTTTTTTTTTTGATGGAATTAAGGATTGAACTCAGGCCCTTGTGCTTGCCAGGGAAGCGCTTATTCTACTGAGCCATCTCCCCAGCCCTAAAAGGACAAAGTGTTAAAGGTGCAGTGTTTAACTTACACTTTTTCCTTTGGCAACTATTTTATTTCTCAGCCAATCCCCAGGCCTGGTAGAAAAAGATAAGATGACACTACTGGAACCTATTAAGTATGTATTTCAAAGGGTGAGGAAAGTCAATCTGGGTTTGGGTGTGCTGGAGTCTCATTCTGGAGACAGTTTCTATGTTCCTTCTTTCTTGAGCAAAAAATTGATCAAGACAAGCTCTAAAGTAGCAAAGTTTTACTAAAAGTAGGAAAAGAAACACGCTCTCCAGAGTGAGTTTGGGCAAGATAAAAACAGGAAAAGAAATATACCTTACAGTATGAAGACAGGCCATCCATATCAGTGAGGATATTGGCAAAAATTCAGTGTGATCTATTATTTTTGTGTCACTCGGTCTTCAGACTGATTTCAGGTCTAAGATCTTCCATGAAAAAATCTGCTTAATTTTTTTTCTTTTGGTGGAACTGGCGATTGAACTAGGGCCCCTGCATTTGCCAGGGAAGTGCTTATTCCACTGAGCTATCTCCCCGGCCCCCATTTCTCACAAGATGCTTTCTTTTTTTTTTTTTAATTTTTTTTTACATTTATTTAGTGTGTGGTGTGTGTGTGTGTGTGTGTGTGTGTGTGTGGCCAGCTCAGCCCACCAGAGGGTGGCCCTGGCTGGCATGTGGTGCTGGGGGATCGAACCGTGGTCCCTGTGCTTTGCCAAGCTTGTTCTAAGTAGGTCCTTTGACCACTGAGCCATCTCTCCAGCCCAAGATGATTTCTTTTTGATTTCTCCACATGCAGCTCTTTGGCAACTATTCTGTCATGTGCCTTGAGATTTTGTAATTAAGAGGTCACACTTCCCCAGCCAGCTTTGCCATGATTTAATCTCCCATCTCATTTATCCCTGACAGATTTATACCCATAATTCTTTATGGAGTAATGAGGGAATGGAGATATCTGTCTTCTATAGCTTGTTCAGGCAAGGGTCAAAGACCGTATCTACTGGGGATTATGTGGTATCCAACTGCCTTATAGTTTTGTGACTAACCGACTAGGCTGAAGGGAAGAACTGTTAGTACAAGATGATGAGGAAAGAATGGTGACCACTGAGATTTTTGCTCCCTAGGAGAAAAAAAAAATTTCATTATGCTGGGAATGTAAAATGCAAATATGAGGAGCAGACCAGATTTTTCTTATGGAGGACAAAGTATAGCAAAGTGAGAAGTTAAGTAATTTATGGAGGGCCTGTGATCTACACTCATAGCAAGATTACCCACATAATGGATCTAATTAAAAACACAAGTCTCTCATCCACATGGCTGACACTGACAAAAGATCTACAATCTTAGGTACAGGGTCTCAGGATAAATCCTGAGGGGATTTGACTGACCTTCTCAGATCCAAAAGCTACAACTCTTGTTGCATAGGTCTTGCTTTATCTTGGTCTTAACCATCCAGCAGAAAAGTATAAAAACAAAGTATAAGAAGTAAAGCCATGCTGTTATGTTGAGCTGTAGGGAACTCAGGTCAACAATTTCTGACATTGCCAGTGAAGCAGAAGACCCAATACTATTATGGACTACTGGATTCTTTTAGACTATTTTGCCAAGTTAACACACCTATAATATTCAAATGATGGAACTAAACCAAAAAGGGGATACAGGTGAATGTCCATTTTGTATCTGTGTATTCAGAATGGCTAGTATAGATATATAGTTACATTCTCTTAATGAATAGAGGGATTTGTTCTAATAGTGTTTGTAAATAGGATATCATGTCTGCATCTTGTACAGCAATTAACCACTAGGAAGAAAGTATGCAATGTGTTAATTATTGAAACAGTCCTACTAATTTGATTTGAAACTGTCTCATTGCTATTTGTTTCTCAATAAAATTATGGGGGAAAAACACGAGTCTCAATACAGCCCATTTAAACTGTGGTGGATTTGGGTAATTGGTGATGCTACTTATCTGAACCTAGAGTAATACTGGAATCTTGCTTTCTGAAGAGGGGCCTCGGGCCTTCCAGTGGTTCTGAGGAATAGATTCCTTCATTATGCTGTGAAAATTTTGGTGATCATTTCCCCTGTAGGATTTTTATAGCTTGTCACTGCCGCCCCTGAGGAAGGACTGGAAAGGTTTCTCAGAATCTAGTAATAAGGCTAGGGTGCTAAGGGCCTGTAGGCATGTAGTTCTTTCCTTCCTATCAGCCCTTTGATTTTTCGAGGAGACTTTACACATGTCTCTTTGGGATTCTTTGCAATGAATGACAGCAACCTGCTTGGGAAAATAGATGACTGTAAAAGTTGTAGAACTTCCTTGTCTTAGTTACTTTTTTACTTATTGCTGGAAAAAATACCAGACACTCAAAATGAAGGAAGGAAATTTATTCATGCGCTCTTGTACTTTTTTTGTTAATGGCGGGTAGCGACTGCTAAGCGGGACACAGATAACCTCTGCCTGAACGGGGAAAGTCTCCCCTGTCTCCAGCTTTCCACTCGCTTCCAGGGCCAGAGCTTGCCAGCATGTCTGTGGTACCGCCCAATCACTCGCAGACCGGCTGGCCGCGGGGAGTCAACCATTTCTGCAACAAGTACATCCAGCAGACAAGCCCCCTCACCTTGGAGCGCACCATCAACCTGTACCCTCTTACCAACTACACTTTTGGTACAAAAGAGCCCCTCTATGAAAAAGACAACTCTGTTGCAGCCAGATTTCAGCGTATGAGGAATTTGATAAAATTGGAATGAGGAGGACTGTAGAAGGGGTTCTGAATGTACATGAGCACCGGCTTCCCCATGTGTTACTACTACAGCTGGAAACAACCTTCTTCAAATTACCTGGTGGTGAACTTAACCCAGGAAAAGATGAAGTTGAAGGACTAAAGCACTTAATGACAGAGATACTGGGCCGCCAGGATGGAGTCCTGCAAAACTGGGTCATCAATAACTGCATTGGTAACTGGTGGAGGCCAAATTTTGAGCCTCCTCAGTATCCATATATTCCTGCACATATTACAAAGCCGAAGGAACATAAGAAGTTGTTTCCGGTCCAACTTCAAGAGAAAGCTTTGTTTGCCATCCCTAAGAATTACAAGCTGGTGGCTGCACCGTTGTTTGAGTTGTATGACAATGCTCCAGGATATGGACCCATCATTTACAGTTTTCCTCAGCTGTTGAACAGGTTCAATTTTATATACAACTAAATTCCTATGCAGAGGAGAAGTAAAAGAAGCCGTCTCTGTGAGTACAGCTATTAGCTGTAGAAGAATAAAAGTGACAGAAAAGTCTTTTTTTAAATCTTTTTCCCAATGCCTAAATTTCTCCTTTCTATTGTTTGAATGATAAAGTTAATATGAAGACCTAGGTAATGATGCAGACAAATGTGATGTTTACTTTTGGTTCTACTCATACTTTTTTGTACAACATTAAAGAAAGTGAACTTCAAAAAAAATTTATTTATTTAGCTCACAGTTACTGGAGGGTTCAGTCCATATTCCACTGGCTCTAGGGGTAACGACAGCAGTTCGTGTGGCAGAAAACAATGAAAAGCAGAGGAGGAGCAGCAGCTGCAGCGTCCATTAAGCCTCTGGCACCTCTCCAGTCTCTCAGCTGTGAGGATCAAGCTCCTTCAAAGACTGAGACTTCTCCACGGAAGTGGGCAGGGCAACAGGAAGCCCTCCTCAATTCCTGCCCACCTGCAGGGCTAGGCCCCCACACCAAGAACAGCTGGAGCTGATGCAGTCAAGTTAACACAATGTATCAACTAACACATTCCTGCTTGTGTTTTATGCATGATTTCCTATTAGTAAGCCCCTTTCTCTCTAAAAGCTTCATGGGCATGTAGCAGCACAAAAGTATATTTGGAGTCTATCCTACTATCAATACCTGGGCAAGTTATTTACTGCTGTTTGAGCAGTGGATCCTGGGAAAAGGGGTTTATTCCTTAATGACTTGCTGCAATCTGGCAACTGCAGTTTCCTCAGTGAATCACAGCTCTTCACAGTCCTGAAGGGCATATCATTAATGTTCTGCCTGCTTTTATATAAGTCTTGGAGCTTACTTGTTCATAATCATGGATAATTTCTAGGCTTGTAGGCAATAAACAGGCAGGATCAAGAGTAATATAAGGGGCCGGAGAGATGGCTCAGTGGAATAAGCACTTCCCTGGCAAGCGCAAGGGCCTGAGTTCAATCCCTGGTTCCGAGAGAGAGAGAGAGAGAGAGAGAGAGAGAGAGAGAGAGAGAGAGAGAGAGAGAGAGAAATATAAGTTTTTATCATAGCTTCAGGGGGTGTCTACAAACATGACTTGATAGGTGGCAAACCACTGCTGTCTTAATCACAAGTAACTGTCTTCAGAATCTCTCTAATCTCTCTGACTTGACAGAGTGTCAGGACTTCTAGTTTCTGTCTAACATCTACCTCTGTTATTATAGCTGTAGCTGCTATTTCCCTCTGGCAGGGAAGTCATCAAACAAACACTCTGTTTAACTATTTGAAAATTATGCCACTCGGCAGAATTGTTGTCCTATTCTTTGGGTCAAGATACCAAAATAATTTCCTCTCTTTTCTGGTCTATAGAGAAGAGAGGGATTTCTTAAGTCAGGTATTCCATTATACAATGGAACAGGATTCACTTGTTGGATAAGTTAGTGTTACAGTTTGTGTCTAGTTGTCCCCCCAAAGCCTCATGTAAGTCATGGGGTGGACTTACTTCTAGAGTTTGTGATTAACACATGATCCACAGGGTTTATGGGTGTGAGTGCTGCTGGGATAATGGGTGTTTTGGTATTATGGGTGTGAGTGCTATACCCAGCCTAGGGCAGACAACCTGAATGCAACTTAAGTGAAACAGACTTGCTCTCAGTAGCCATTGTTGCTGCTACTCCTTTCTTGCTCTCTGCTCTTTGCCACCACAGTAAATGTTTGCTCTCTGCTCTGTAGCACTCTGCCTTGGAGAAAGCCGAGTATGGACTAAAACCTCCAGTATCTGTGAACTAAATAAACCTTTCCTTCCTTCATTTTGAGTGTCAGGTATTTGTCCTGGCAATGAGAGAAGATTAACCAGAACAGAATTTGGTACCAGAGAAGTGGGGTCATTTCTATGGCTAAGCCTGGCCATGTGGATTACAGGCTTTTGGGAATGGCTTATGGGAAGAGATAGGAAAGCTTTGGAGATGTTGCATATGAGCGAAGCACTGGAACAGCTTCGGCTGTTCTGTATGGGAGATTCTAGTCAGAGCTCAGAAGACCAGAAGGCAGATGGAAAGCCTGCCTCTAAAGACCAGGCTGGGGAGGTTTCTGCTGGGGAAAAGGACTGCATTGGTTGTTGGACTCTGGATGATTTATGTTTTGGCTTAGCAGAAAAATTTGTCTGCATTTTGTTCCTGTGCAGATCCTTTGCCTGAGACTGAGATTAAGAATGTTAGACTGATTAATCTGGCAAAAGATATGTCAATGCAGTCGAATATTGAGGCAGAAGCATGACTGTTGTTGGGGGTTTGAGTCAGATTTATGGTGACAATCAAGAGCAAAGAACCCAGAAGGATGATTTAAAATGTGATTTTTGGCCCAAAAGAAAGCTCCAATAAACCTATTGTTATGGTTTATATCTAGTTGTCCCCCCAAAGCCTCATGCAGTCATGGGCAGACTTCTAGAATTGGAGATTAATTCATCATACAAGGCTGGGATTATGGGTCTGAGCACTGCTGGGATTATGGGTGTGAGTGATATATCCTTCTCAGGGTGGGTAGCCTAAATGTAACATAAGACAGACAGAGAGACAGACTTGAACTCTATTGCCATTGTTGCTACTATTCCTCCCCCTTGCTCTTGCTCTTTGCTGCCACCATGAACTGCTTTGTTCTGCCATGTGCCAGCCTGCTTTGGAGCCAGCCAATTATGGACTGAAACCTTCATTAACTGTGAGCTACATAAACTATTGCTTCCTCAATTTGGTGTCAGGTAGGTGTCCCAGCAAGGAGAGAAGAGTAACTGAGCCAGTTAGTCAGGAAGACCTGCTGTAGTCCCAATAGATAAAGTCAATTTAAGGGAATACCTAGGTCAAATGAAACCTGTAGTTTCAATTTTCAAAGGAAACTCCATATTGATTTGCATAGTGGTTTCACTACTTTATACTCCCTCCAACAGTGGAGATATATTCCTTTCTCTCCACAAGCCCACCAACAGTGATGATTAGTTCATATCTTGATAATGACCATTCTTTCCAGAGTGAGATAGAATCTCAGGATTGTTTCAATTTGAATCTCAGGATTGTTTCAATTTTCGTCTCTCAAATAACCAGAGATGTTGAACATTTTTTTCACATATTCATTTTCTATTTGTACTTCTTTATCTGCAAAGTGTTTTTCATTTCATGTGTCCATTTTTGCACTGGGTCTTTAAATCATGGGAATCTGATTTTTTGAGACATTTATTCTAGATATTAGTCCTCTGAGGAACAGATAACAAAAAATATTTCCTACTCCCTGGATTGTCAGTTCACTGTGCTGATGGTTTCATTAGCTAAGCAAAAAAGCTTTTTTCTTTAATATGATGAGGTTGCATTTGAAGATTCTTTGTAATATTTCCTGTATAATCTGGTTATTGCTCATAAAATCTTAGCTTACATTTATGTCTTCAAATGTTCTACATAGTCTATCTCTAACAGATTTGGCTTTTTGTTTTAATACTTAGATCTTGCATCTATTCTGATTTTAGTTTCATTCATGGTGAGAGATATGGTTCTAAGTTTAATCTACAGCATGTGGAAAACTATTTTTTTCCAACACCACTTATTCAACAGGCTGCCTCTCTTCCAGTGAAGGTGTTTGGTCCTTTTGACAAAAATAAGGTGGCTGAGTATATCAGGAGTTCTGTATGAATCTTCTAATCTGTTCCATTGATCCTTCAGTTTGTTTATTTGCCAGTACTATGTTGTATTCATTACAGTAACTTTGAGGTGTATTTCCAAGTAAGAGACTATGAAGCCCCTTGCCTTGCCTTTATGCCCAGAACTTTTTTTTTCCTTTTAGGTTTCCTTGTTCCAATGAATTTTATGATGGCTTTCTATAATTCTGTGATGTACGATATTGGAATTTTGATCAGAATACAACTTGGCAGGTGGTATGGCCATCTTCACTTCATTGTTTCTTCCTGTGAAAGAATAAGGGATATCTTTTCATTTTCTGTACTGTCTTATATCTCCTTTTACAGAGTACTGTACTTTTCAATGTCTAGGTCTTTCACTTCCTTCATTTCATTGATTCCTAAGTATTTGGCTTTTTGAGGCTATTGTGAATGGTGTGGTTTCCCTTATTTCTCTCTCAGTGAGTTTGTGCATGAATACACTTGATATTTGAGTTTTGACTTTGAATCTACCTGTGTTACTGAATTTGGTTATGAAATCTAGATGTCTTTTGGTGGATTTTTGGGATTTGCTAAGTGGAGTATCATGACATCTGTGAATAATTATATCTTAACTTCTTTTCCTATTCCTTTTATTTCTCTTTTGTCTGAATGCTCTGGATAATGTTTCAAGAACTACGTTGAATGGGAGTGGTGATAGGCACCATTCTTATCTTGTTCCAAATTTTAAAGTAAAGCTTCCATTTTTGACTACTTAATTTCAGGTTGGCTGTTGGTTTGTCATGGATGGCTTTTATCACACTGAGATAAAAAAAAAACTATTTCAATTTCCTATAGAGTTTTTATCATGTATTAATGTTGGATTTTTGTCAAATGCTTTTTTTGTTTTGATTAAGATTATCATGTGGACTTGTTGCTTGATTCTGTTAACATGATGTATTACAATTATTGATTTAAATACGTTGAATGCCTGGGATAAATTTTACTTGTTCATCATGCATATTCTCCTTGATGATTGGCTGCATTCTGCTTGCCATAATCTTGAGGGATTTTGTATCTATGTTCATTAGGGATGTTGGCCTGTAGTCCTTGTTTTTGATTCTTTCTCTGGTTTTGGTATCAAGACAATCCTTGCTTCCAAAAATGAGTTTGGAAAATGTATTTCCCTTTCAATCTCATTAGTGTTAAGAAGAAGTGGCCTAGGTCTTCTCTAAAATTATTGTAGAATTCAGCAGTGACTCTGTCAGGAGCTGGGCTTTTCTTTTTTGGTAGGTTTTCAATTACATGTTCAACCACAGTAACTGATATTCAGTTACTTAGAATTTTTGGATCTCTATTCAGCTTTGATAATTCATATACATGTATGAGTCTGTTTATTGCTCCCTGTTTCCCATATTAATTGAGTAGAGTTTCTAAAAGTGATGATCTGGATTTCTGCAAGATCTGTTGGGATTTCAACTTTTTCATTCATAATTACACAGATGTGAATATGTTCTTTCTGTTATTATAATGTTGGTGTCCTGGTTACTTCTTTCTCATTACTAAAACAGAATACCTGGGACCCAAAGTTAAAGAGGGAAAGGTTTATTTAGCTCACAGTTTGTGGTGGTTTCAGTCAGTAATAAGCTGATGACAAGGAAAGGTGGCATGGTGATGGGCAACATCTCAAGGTGGCAGAAAACAGCAAAAGCAACAAGAACAAAAGGGTGGAAGCAAGCCTTTTTACTCTCTTACATTGTATTTCACTTATTCACCCACACAATCTCCATGCCCTCCTTTTCCGTAAACACAGGATGTTTACAAAGTGAGAAACCTGGTCTCCTGTGGACTCACTTAGTTAAGCTTCTAAACTTCTCAATTCTGGGCCGGGGAGATGGCTCAGTGGAATAATCGCTTCCCTGGCAAGTGCAAGGCCTTGAGTTCAATCCCCAGTACCGCAAAAAGATCTAAACATCTCAATTCCCAAGTTGA
>NW_004524747.1:2470087-2490796 GCF_000260255.1 Octodon degus
CCACCCCACCCCGAGCATGCTGCAACATCAATTGAGACTGGGCATGGTGGCACACACCTGTAATCCCAGCACTTGGGAGGCTGAAAAACAGGAAGGATCACTACAAGTCTGATCTGTGTAGTGATACCCTGTAGACCCTGTACTAAATACATTTAAAAAATTATTTTCTTAGACTTGTGTTAATTTGAGCTCTGATTTTCACATTCTCTTCCCTTGTACATGCTTTGGGTTCAATTTGCTTTTCTCTTTCTTGTAGCTTGAACCTGAACATTACTTGATCTCACTCTTACTCTGATATGGAAATTTACCACTATAAATTTTCTCCGTACAACTGTTTTCATTTCATCCCATAAATTCTGGTATATTGTACTGGCATTATTGTTAATTGTAGAAACTGTCTGATTTCTTCCTGAATTTCATGTGTGACCCAGTGGTTTTTCAGGAGGGTGTTGTTTAATTTTGATGTGTTCATGCAGTTTTTGTGATTTCTTTTGCTGTTGAATTCCTAATTTCATTGCACTATAATATAATAATGTGCATTCCTTTTGGGTTAATTTTCTTCCTTTGTGTTTCCTGAACCATGTTCTATATGTAAGTATCTGCTCTGCTTTTTTTTATCTATATATTTAGTACAGGGTCTACAGGGTCTCACTACATAGATCAGATTTCGTAGAGCAGACTCATAGTAATTCTCTTGTTTTCAGCCTCCCATGTGCTAGGATTATAGGCATGCACCACCATGCCCAGCACACCCCAGGGGTTGGGCCAGCACAGCATGCCAGGGATCCAACCCTAGCCACTGTGCTCTGCCTAAGCAGGTGCTTTAGTCTGTTGAGCTATCAGGCCAGCCCAAGAATGTGTATTCTTTTTTTTTTTAATATTTATTTATTTATTGTGTGTGTGTGGCCAGCTCAGCCCACCAGGGGGCGGGGCTGGCTGGCATGTGGTGCTGGGGGATTGAAGCGCAGTCCCTTGTGCTTTGCTAAGCTTGTTCTAAGTAGGTGCTTTAGACCACTGAGCCATCTCACCAGCCCCCAAGAATGTGTATTCTGATGATATATTATGGAATATTCTGTAGATATCTGCTAAGTCCATTACTTCTTCTTCTTCTTTTTTTTTTTTTTTTTTTTTTTTTTTTTTTTGGAACCAGGGGATTGCACTCAGGCCCTTGTGCTTGCTAGGCAAGCGCTTATTCTACCGAGCCATCTCCCTGGCCCTAAGTCCAGTACTTCTGAGGTATGGTTCAACTCTCATAAATTTTTGTTAATCTTTTGTCTAGCTGTTCTACTTGTGTTAATAAAGTATTGAAATCCTCCATTAGAACTGAATTATTGCTTGTTTTAATTTTCATGACAATTATTGTTTTATATAATTGAGTATGCTGGTGTTTGGAACATATATGTTTGCAACTGCTATCTCTTTTTCTTGGATTGTTCCTTTAAGAAGTATGTACTTAAGGGCTGGGGAGATGGCTCAGTGGAATAAGCGCTTCCCTGGCAAGCAAAAGGGCCTGAGTTCAATCCCCTGGTTCCACCAAAAAAAAAAAAAAAGGAAAGAAAAGAAAGAAGTATGTACTTATCTTTGTCTCTTCTGATGAGTCTTGGCTTGAAACCCACTACCTGCAAATAGAAAAACTACCCCTGATTTTTTCTGGATTCCTGCCCCAAGCAGTTTTGTTTTCCCTCTTTGGATTTATAGTCTGTGGATTTCTTTTTGCATTAAATATGTTTCTTATATTCAGCATATTGCTGAACCTTGTTTCTTGATCCATTCTGCCAATCTGTTGCTGACTGGTGAATTTGAACCATTTCTATTGATGGTTATAACTGATGTATATCCACTTATCCTTGTTATTTTCCTGTTGTTGCCTCCATTTCTGTTCTACTCAATTATTTGCCTTGCCCAATGGAATCATTTTATTGGGTAGTCATGGAATTTTGGTCTCTGTTATCTGTTTATGGAATATTCATTTTGTGCTCATTTATTTCTCAAGTGTTCTTTATCATTAAAGTATCTTATTTCACTATCAATTTTGAGAAATTCTAGTGGAGTACATTAATCTGAGTTGGCAGTTGTTTTCTACTAAAATTTGGAAGGCTTCACTCTTAAGATTTCTTGACTTAAGGGTTGTCTTGAGAAATTTGCTGTGATCCTAATGAATTTTCATTTATAGCTGATTTGTTTCTTTCTCTACAAGTTTTTAATATTCTAGTCTTGGAATTTTGATTTGTATGACTCAGTATAAATTTTGTGTTTGATCTTGGACAATTAGAGTTCTACATATCTCAATTACTTTTATGTCAAATTCTGTTTCATGCTTGGGAAGTTTTGTGCCATTACTTCTGTGAACATGTTATTTTTATGTCTTCTGTGTTATCTAATGACTCCAAAGAATCTTATGTTCTTTCCATCATCTACAGCTATTAGATTGACCTTTTGTGATCACTTGCTATTTTTCTTTTCTGTATTTAGGGCAGGGTCTATAGGGTCTCACTACGTAGATCGGACTCGTAGTAATTCTGTTGTTTTCAGCCTCCCAAGTGCTGGGATTACAGGAACACATGTGCACCACCACACCCAGTTTCATTTGCTATCTCAATGCGCCCAGTAGGTGGGGCTTGCACAGCATGCCAGGGATCAAACCCCAGCTGCTGCACTCTGCCTAACCAAGTGCTTTTTAGTCCACTGAGCTATCAAGCTTGCCCTGGTCACTTGCTATTTTTAAGACATCTTATATTTGAAGATTGTTAACTAAGCAACTACCTCCTAGATTTGATACTGTTTTCAAATTGGATAATTCTGTTGTATACACATGCAATAGAATTTTTAATCTTCTGTATATTTGTTTAAGTCTGTTTTATGGAATCAAATTACTTTCCTAAGATCCTTAATTTTTTTTATCTATATGTATTCTAGATTCAAGAGCCATGTCCTTCATTATGATCACTGTCTCTTTAGTTAGCTGAGGAGTTATTTTGGATTTGATTGCTGTTTATTTAGAGCCTAATTTGTTTGTTCTGTTTGCTCTTACCATTTCAGAGAGTTCAGTTGGGTTTCTGTGATTTGTTTCATCTCATTACCCCTAGCTTATCTTGAGTGAAGTGGAAGTCTGGAGTTGAATTTTGTGTCTGTGCCTTCTCATTTTTTTATTTTTTAAAATTAGTTTTCTGTCTTCATATTTGTATTTTTTTACTGTATGTAGCTTTCTTACTGGCATTGAGACGTCCTCAGACTATGACTCTTTTTCAGAGGTGTCTTATAGGTGTAGCTGGATTTTGGCTTTTGCTTCTATTCCAAGATGCTACATCTTCACTTTATTAGGGATGAGAAGTTGTTGCCTATTAGGCCTACCTCCAGGTTCTTTGTTACTAGACTATAGTATTGTTTATAATCCTCAAGCAATCTCAGTCTCGGCTTACCAGAAAGAAAAACTGATCAGAATAACTATGTAAGCATGGCTAAAGTAGTACAAGCAATACAATGACAAACAGTATAAAGTATGAAGCACAGCCTCAAAATGACAAACTATGGTTATGATTAGTCATGTTTAGCCATAAGAACAAGACTTATAGTTATATAACAAAATCTAAAACTAACTTGAAAATTACACAGTACATATCCTCTCAATTGTATGATATTTGGGCTCCGGTGACAATTTGAAAAGATAGGAGAAAAATAGAGAAATAGCAGAAGAGGAAGAGATCAGCAGTGAGGCTGAAGGACAATGGAAGATTGCCTTAGTTTTTTAAAAACTGGTAAAGACAGGAGGAAAAGAAGGAATGAAAATAAAGAAGAGCTATTTCTCTACAATTTAAGCCTGAATTTATCTTCTGTTTTTAATAGTTTTGTTGTGGCATCCACTTTAGGACATGTCACTGGTAAACAAATGACGCAGACAGACGCCTGATCTGTATTTTATGATCTAGCAGACCCGCAGTAGGAATAGTGTGAAGTGCTGATTCAACTCTGCAGAAGTTTATGCTGATCTTACTCTCTGGTTGTGGGCCTATGACTCAAGTCGTTCTGCTCAAAACACTGTGAGTGGGGGCCTACCCCTTAGCTCAGTTCTTTAAGTGGCTGCTTCAACAAAGCAGTCAGGCTCAGGTTGCTGAGGTTCGATCCCCACCACACAAGCCAGCCAAACCTGCCCTGAAGGCATTTGGAGCAAAAAAAAAAAAATCCTCAAAACACTATGAGTGTTTCTTGATGGCTTAAACTCTTGTTACAACAACCCTGGGCATGTTTCCAGGCTGCACTTTACCCAGATACTGGAAGCTCTGAAATTAAGTCAACTGTTGGATGCTCCAAATCCTGGGTTCAGCTGGCCTCACCCCAAAGTGGCTTCTACTCAATCACTCTATGGGTTCCACTGGAACATTTCTCCCTGTGGACTCCAATTCTCATTTAGAACTTTGGATCTTAAGGCTCCACCTCTCTCCTTCTTCTCCTGCACAAATTGCTCCACTCCAGCATCTGGTCTCCCAATTTCAGAGAGACTTATTTCCTGATGCTCATTGCTCCACTATCTTCCTAGAAGTCCTTTCTGAAATATTTTCATTATTGATATTGAAGAGTGATGAGAATATTAAAGGAGTTGAAAGCTTATTCACAGTAATAGTAAGAGAAAATATCATAACCATACTGAATGATAAAAATATATGGAGAAAAATTGATCAAAGTCTATTGAACTATTTATATCCAAGACATACTATAACCAAACTCACAAAGTTCAAAGGCAAAGAAATCCTCAAACTGTGTCTTCCACTTTTTTCATTTTATAAATTTAGAAAGTGTACTCAAAAAAAAGTGAGGAAAGGATTGTGGCACATGCCTGTAATTCCAACATTCTGAGTGGCTGAGACAAGAGGATCAGAAATTTGAGCCCAGCCTTGGAAACAATGACAATGAGAATCTGTCTCAAAATAAATCATAAAAAGAGGCTGAAATATAGCTTAATGCCAAGGCACTAGGTCAATAACAAATGAAGAAAAAATAGTAATAGCTTAAAACAGGTAATTCATAAATAATATAAAATAATATCAAAATAACACCATTTTCATCTATCAAACTAAAAATAATAAGATGTTTAAAAGATGAGAGAAAAATATATAAATACTGCTGGTTTGAAGGGGCTGTGGGGAAAAAGGAACCCTTTTGCACTGTTGGTGGGAATGTTCATAGGTGCAAGCACTGTCCTGTTGTACCCAGCACTCCCCATCTGGATATCTTCCCAGAATTAAAAAAAATCATACTACAGCAATACATGTGCACCTATGATTATAGCAATGCAATTTATAATAGATAAATCCTGGAAATGACCTAAATGCAAGCCAACCAAGAAATGGATAAAAAACCTTGTGGTCCCTTTATACAATGCACCAAGTCCTGAGTTTGATCCTTGGTACCACCAAAAATTAAAAAATAAAAATAATAAAACCTTTATAAAATGCAGTACTACTCAGCCATAAAGAAAGATAGAGTTGAGACATTTATAGGTGCATACATGCAGGTTGAGACCATTCTCACAGGTGAAATAAATCAGTCTCACAGTATAAAGTTTGTATTATCTTCCTAGTATAAGAAACTAAAAGAGCAAAAAAGACCCAGAATGTACAATGGATATTATGAAATGGGAAGAAATTGTTCAAAAGGAAAAAGTGGATGGGGAAAAGGGGAAAGGAATTGAAAAGAGAAAAATGCAAATTAGTTTTACTATTGTTGTCTCTTAGCTGGTAGAAAAGGAAGGTTTGAGCTAATATCAATTGGAAAATTTTATACCCATATCTTGCACTCTGAGAAACTCCTTCAAAGCAAATAACATGTAATATATGAATTATTGTTATTTCCTATGAAACTTTGTTTTACCTTTTTTTCATAAAATAAAAGTATATTATTAGGTGCCAGGGAGATGGCGCAGTGGAATCAGCACTTCCCTGGCAAGCGCAAGGGCCTGAGTTCGGTCCCTGGTTCCACCAAAAAAAAAAAAAAAAAAAAAAAAAAAAAAAAAAAAAAAAAAAAAAAAAAAAAAAAAAAAAAAAAAAAAAAAAAAAAACCAAAACAACAGTATATTATTGGTTATAATATAAATTAGTAGTTTTTTCAGGTAAAATATAGTAATGTATAGTTTTTTATGTAACAAAACTATCCTTTATTAATATCCCCTTTTTGTTGTTGTTGTTGTTCTTTTGTTTTGCCAGAGACAGGTGTTCCACTGCAGTTAGAGAAGTTGAATTTGGAGAAGTCTTTGAAGGACCTTTTCATATTTGATGGCAGACCAAAGATTGTAGGTACTTGAATTCAGCAAATTAACCCAATATAGTCCAGTAGTCCATAATAGTAGTGAGCTGTCAGCAGCACAACTGGCAATTGTCAGAAGTTGTTGACTTGAGCCTTTTACAGCTCAGCATATTAATATAGCTTTACTTTTAGTGCCTCGTGGTTACACTTTTCTGCTGGATAGTTAAGACCAAGGTAAAGCAAGACCTGTATAACTAAAAATGTAACTTTTGCTGTTTGACAAGGTCAGCCAAATCTTCCCAGGATTTACCCTGGAACCATGTACAGCACCTTGTAGATCTTTTGTCAGTGTCAGCCGTCTGGATGAGTCATGATCATTGCTTGATCAATTTGCTCTCTGTGAAAGCCTGAGAGAATGTTTTCTCTCTAGGTGACTCTCCTTAGGCACACTCTACATCATAGATCACTTTCCTCTGTGGCCCCGTAATATCCTTGGTCAGAAAATTTGAGACACCCCTTAGTTATAGGACATCACAGCAGAGGTTCACGTACTGCTTCTAGTGTCATATCAATTTTTGCTATGCTCTCTTTAAAGTAAATGTTTGTTTAAAAAAAGGTATTAAAGTAAATGAAGGATCAGCCAAACAGCTCAGCAGATTAAAGTGCCTGCAAGCAGGCATAGTGGCGCAGGTTCAATCCCTGGATATGCTATGTCAGCCCTGTGCCCAGGGCACGCTGAGACTGTGATTGAGACTAGGCGTGGTGGCGCACACCTGTAATCCCATCACTTGGGAGGTTCTAAATAGGAGAATCACTATGAGTCTGATCTAGTAGTGAGACCCTGAACACTCTGTAAACCCTTCCTTAAAAATACAGAAAAAAATGTAAACAGGAGCCCAGAAAAACAAAATGTCCTAGGATTGATGTGACAATGTTGAATATGATTTGATTTCTAAATTTCTGTGTAAAAAATGTGTAATTTTTTTACATTATATAAGGATTTAAATTTTAGAATATCCATGGTTTTTGGATAATAGCAATTCCATTTTATGTCTAAGGTGTTTGATATTCAGACAGACAGTGATGTTAAGCTTAACAGCCTCTGTTACAGAGTAGTAATATCATTAAGCTTCCCTTCTGGATGTGTAACAACTGAAGCTTGCAGACCAAAAATTAGAGTGATAGATAGGCTAAAAGGATAGCCAATATTTTGTCCCTAGCCCATCAAGGTCAGTGGGGACTCAGGACATAAGTAATGTATAGTTTTAAGCCCTGGAAATACACATAAACTTAAATGATCAAATACACTTTTAGGTATTAATCTGAGAAGATAATTTGACTACTGAAACACAAAGCACACAAAAAGATATTCATAACAAGTACAACTTGTTAAAGATTATTTCTGATCTACTGGGGTTTTTTTCTATATTTTAGGGAAAGGACTAAAGGGTGTTCAGGGTATCACTGCTAGATCATACATAGTGATCCACCCGCCCATTTACAGTCTCCCAAGAGCTGGGATTACAGGCACATGCCACCACACCCAGTCTCAACTGTAGTCTCAGTGCATCCTGGGGGCGGGGCTGGCATGGCAGGCCTGGGGATCAAATCCCTCCACTGAGCTATTTGGCCAACCCTATTCTACTGTTAAATGAAAAATAAAATGGAATTCAAGCAGTACGTTATGGTACAATGACTTAATGAATGACAAGAACTCAAAAGACACATTACCAAATAAGATTATGTGAAATCTTTGATTTTTTTGTTAGACATTCAATATTATTTCCATTAGTCTCAGTGAACATGCATTATTTGTAAGTAGTGGGGCATATTTTAATTCTTACAGAAATATAACTAATAACATGAAATATATGAATAAAAAATTGATAACTGATTAAAGCTATCTGTAGAAAACATGCCTATATAATGCTATTTAACAGCTTCATTCCTGATGGTGAGTTGGTACATGTACATAACACATTATAATTCTTTTGATATTCCTGTCCCTCCTTTTCCTCTTCCCTCCTTCCATTTATTGATTTACATATGTTGTACCATCCTTGCATCCTGGGGATAAAACCAACTTGGTCCTCATGTGTGATTTTTTAAAAAAATGTATGTAGTACAGGGTCTTACTACACAGATCAGACTCGTAGTGACCTTTCTGTTTTCAGCCTCCTAAGCACTGGGATTGCAGGCACACACCAACACACTGTTTCAGTCCCACCTCAGCACACCCCAGGGGCAGGGCCAGCACATAATGCTGGGGATGAAACTCAGGTCCCTGCTGCCTAAGCAGGCACTTTAGTCTGCTGGGCTATCTGGCCAGCCCTGACCTTAATGATTTCTTACATTCTCTTTGTCATTATATTGTAGAGGACTTTAAAATTTATGTTCATGAAGGAAATTGGCCCGTAGTTTTCCTTCTGTTAGGTTCATGTCTGTTTTTTCTATAGTATGAGTAAAAATAGCTTATAGTAGTGATTTTGGCTGTACACCTTCACTTTCAAGTCTATTGAAGAGTATGAGAAATACTAACACTAGATATCCCTTGAGGTTCTGATACAATTCTGCAACAAATCCATCAAAACCTAAACTTTTCATTGTTTGGTATTTTTACTGTCTCTGTTTCATTGCCTAGTCAAAGTTTTTATTATTTTTGGTTCAATTTTGAGAATTTATGTGTCCACAAAATTATCTTTATCTTCTAGCTTCCCCAGATTATTGAGTGTGAGTTTTTTATAATCCTCTGGATTTCAATGGTGTCAGTTTTAGGTTTGTCTTTTTCATTTTTAATTGCATTGATACACTCCCACCTCTTTCGGTGGGTAAATTGTGATACTGGTTTATTAGTCATGCTTCATTTTTTAAAGAACCAATTGTTTGATTCATCAGTCCTTTTTGTCATATTTTTGTCTAAATTTCATTAATTTCTACTTCTATCTTTATTATTTTCTACTACTACTTTTGGATTTCAGTCATTCTTAGCTTTTTAGAACTTCAAAATACATGATTTTTTAAAAAAATTTGGATTGGTCAATTTCTTTTGCATGTGCTTTAACAATTGGAAACTTTCCTCTTAGCACTGCTTGCATTGTGTCCCATAGGTTTGGGCATACAGTGCTCCAAATGTCAATTGATTCTACAAACTTTTAATTTCTTCCCCAATTTATTTCATTATCCATTGATTATTCAACAATGTGGGGCATTTTTGTTTTTAATAGTACATGTGGCTGGGGATATAGCTCAGCAGCTTAAGGACCTTCCTGAAAAACACAAGGTCCTGAGTTTGATCCCTGGTATGAAAAAAAAAAAGACTTCCTTTGGAGTACATCATAGGGAGTTGGTCCATGTACATAACATATTTTAACTCTTTCTTTCCCTTCCCTCTCCCTTTGTCCCATTTTGGTAATTTCTGTGGTTTCTTTTGTTGTTGATTTGTAACTTCCTTCAAAAATGTTTCAATAGTATGAAGATAATTATTTAAATCAGCTTGCTTTTTTATTTTTTTTGTATTTTAAGACAGGGTTTACAGGGTGTTTAGGGTCTCATTACCAGATCAGACTTGTAGTAATTCGCCCGTTTACAGCCTCCCATGTGCTGGGATTAAAAGTGTGTGGCACCACGCCCAGTCTCAATTGCCATCTCAGGGTGCCCTGGGGGTGGAGCTGGCACAGCAGGACCGAGGATCAAACCCCTGGCCCCTGCGCCTGTTTGCAGGTGCTTTAGTCTGCTGAGCTATTTGATTGGCCCTCAAATTGGTTTGTATTTATTTAACCAGTCTATATTATCTAAGCCATGATCTGATTTAGGAAAAGTTCCATATGCTGCTGAGAAAAATGTGTATGTATTCTGTTGTTTGATAAAATAAGTTCATTTGTTGAATGATGTTATTTCACTGTAATATTCAATTTTTAAATTTTTGTCTGAGGTATTGAATTTCACAGCTATGATTTACTGGGGTGTATACGTCCTTTTTATTCAGTAGTTTTTATTTTATGAAGTTGGCTGTGCCAAAGTTCAGTGCATACATGTTTATAATTAGTATCTCCTCCTGTGGAATTGTTCCCTTTACCCAGATATATGGGCCATTTTCATTCTCCTGACTATTTGTGACTTGTTGTGTGCTGTATCTGAAATAAAATAGTTACATATGCTGGCCTTCGAGGTCCAGCTGCATGGACTATCACTTTCCATCCATCCACCTATAGTCTATGACCTTCCTTTTAGATGAAGACTGTCTCCTGCAGGCTTTATATGGTTGCAATTTCATTGTCTCCTTAGTGTGAGAGCCTGAAAGAAAAAATGGAGACTGAAGGGTACAATACATACTGGGAAAAAGGGGGTGAACTTATTCAAAAACAAAGCATTACTGAGTTTACGAGAAGGACAAGAGAGGAAGAGGGGGAAAGAGATGTATCTATGTATGTAAGCAGATAGTTTGGATAACTGTACTATGCATTTCTGCTGGTTTATGGAAAGGAGAATATAATACTGAACTTATTTTTCCTCCTTTTTACAATTATTAGTACTTTTTCTCTTCATAATTTCTTAGACATTTCTTTCTTTATTTTCTTCCAATTTTGCATGAATATATCTGGTAATATGAATAACTGACTGGAAGACAACACTACTCATTACTCAATACTGTGAAATACATATTACCTGTTAAGTAGAATTCTGCTTCACTTGTAATTTTTTCTGTTTTAGTACTATTTTGTGCTCTCTTTAAAAAATAAATAAATACATACATGCATTTAGCCTGCTAGTCTGAACCTTTTGCTTGGGGAGTTAAGAACATTAATTACATTAACAGATATTATTTTACATTTTTAATGAATCCTGTTATTGCATTAATTTTCAAATATTATTCATTAGTTGTTTTTATTTAACTGCTCTGCCAATTAGATGTTCACTTTCCTTTATGCCCTTTGGTACTGGTAGCCTCCTTGTCTCTGGTTATGAGTCGCTTGAGTACTTTCTACAATCCTAATTTAATGGTCTGAACTTGGTTCTTTGTCAGGGAAAGTTTTTAATTTGATAAAATTTGAAGGCTAGGGGCCCTGCTCATTAGCTCAGTTGTTTAAGCGCCTGCTCATGCAAACGTAGTCAGGCACAGAGGACCCGGTTTGATCCCTAGCTCCACATGCCTTACCAGACCCGCCTTTAAGGCAGCCTGACTCAGCAAAAGAAAAAAAAAAATCCTTCTCAACTTTAAGAGCTGGTCAAATGGCTCAGTGGATTAAAGGGTCTGCAAGCAGGCACAGAGGCTAGGGGTTCGAGCCCGCACCTGCCTTGCCGGCCCTGCCCCTCGGAGTGTGCTGAGACTGCAGTTGAGACTGGCTGTGGTGGTGTGCACCTGTAATCCCAGCACTTGGGAGGCTTTTCTGCTGGGACTTCAATGGATACAGTTTTATATATTGTGAATCATCTTTCAATTTTTCCTTATTCCTATAATTCTAACTTTTGAGTCATCTTGAAGCTCTAGGGTACAGCTTACATGACATCTTGCTGGTTTTATGGTTTCATTATCTTTATGATATAATATGTCCACCTTGTCATTAATTTTTGACATTGTGCCCTTGTTTTGGTCAATCTGTTAGCCATACTTTCTGTTGACTTTTTAATAGCTTGTATTTCTCTTGGTTTCCTTCCATAATTTCTAATTCCTTACAAAACTAGTTACCTATTGTCTTGTTTAACTCAATTATTTTCTTTTTTCTTCTTTAACCATTTTGAATATTGTATTAGTAATATATTTATCTGTTTGATAATATCCTGTTTAATCTCATTAAGTATATTAAGAAATTGATTTTGTGTTTCATGTTTGAGTACTTCAAACATTTTGATCATATAATTTCTGAGTTCTTTCCTTATAATACCTATTTCTGTACCCATGAATTCAGTTTCTGAGGGTATAAGGGTTTTTCACATCCTCTTGCTGGTATGCTTTTTCATATTTCTACTGCTCTTGTGCTACAGAAATCAGTTAGAGAAGATAAACTGTCCCATCTATGTAGACTGTTTCCATAGGATCTGTTCCCCTAAGATATATCCTTGTGTTTGGTTAAGTTTTGGTGTTGATACCCCCCTCTTCTATTTAGTTGTGTAATATTTGAGTTACTTTTCATTATCCAATCTCAATATATGTGACAAATCTTCAACACCACACAAAAAGGAAAAAATGAACAGTAAAACTGCTGATGCCGGCTGGGGAGATGGCTCAGTGGAATAAGCGCTTCCCTGTCAAGTGCAAGGGCCTGAGTTCAATCCCCGGTTCCGCAAAAAAAAAAAAAAAAAAAAAAAAAAAAAAAAAAAAAAGAAAGAAAGAAAAAAAATGCTGATGCCAAGATAGATCAGGAATTAGCTTACAGGAAAAAATAACAGAAAGAACTATGACAACACTGATAGCAAAGAAATAAGCAATAATTATAGAATCAGAGAGAATCCAGATAGTGACATACCATAATAACCAAAAGAGCTACAACTCTACCACGCATATCAATAAAAAGATCAAAAATAATAATATGGACACAAAGAAAAAATAAATACTAACATGCCATAAATACGTAGTAAGTGCAACAAATATATCACCATTAAAAATAGAAGAGTTCCGCAATAACAGCATTTAGTCAACTAATTGTCTAAAATATTAATAAAGCTTAATTGTGTTAATAATCGATTTTGCATGCCTGTATCTGGCGATCTGAACAACTGCTCTGAAGATAACAATGAGCAATGTAACAACTATTGTCAATTTCCTGATATCTTGAAATTTTGTGCCATTTTGTTTTTATTTTTTATTTTTTATTCTCTTTAAAATTAAGATACCTGAGTTCAACTCCTGGTTCCACTAAATAAATAAATAAATAAATAAATAAATAAATAAATAATAAAATTAAAACAAAAGGACTGGGGGAATAGCTCAGTAGAATTAGTGCTTGCTTGGCAAGCACAGGGTCCCAAGTTCAATGCCTGCTACCACAAAAATAAATAAATAAATAAAACAAAACTAGAAACGTGGGGAAAGAAAAATGAAAGAAGTAGAATTTGAAAATAGTATAAGATTAGGAGGATGAGAAAAAAAATGAGGTAAAGAACCCAATTGAAGAATAAAATAAAATTAACAGATAAAAGTAACAGGAAAAAAACAAAAGAAAAATAATGAAAAGAATAAAACAAAGAACAGGAGAATGAAAGAATACCCCTCCACAAAAGAAAGAAGAATAAGTCCAAAAAATTCATTCACTGGAGGAGTGATTTCTTTCCAAAATGTATAGTATTGGAATCTGTGCAGTATTGGTCAGAGATGGTGAATAACACTATTTGGTTTCCACACCCACTATTTTGTATGTATATGCTGATTTCGGCTCCACTGAGTTTTAGTGTTCATGACCCACGCTGTGCCCCAAGTCCCTGCTAACTCTGACCAGTTCCATGGCCTGTGGGGTTGAACGGTGCCCACTTTACTGCAGCAGCCCTTTGGTCCATTTGGCCAACTCTTTATTGCCCTGTAGAAACTGGAGTGGATAGGCAAATGCTCCTAACAGGAACATGATATTACCAGTAGTCATTATCATAAATTATTGAGATTTACATTATTGACATCCACTGGTATAAAATATTGTAAGAAAAAGTTACACCCACTAGCCAGTACACTTCAGTTTGTTAGTTGCTCAGGCGATAACTCCTTTTCCAGATCCAGTTGCTCCTGTCTCTTAGAAATGGTTGATCATTGTGATGCACATCTGGTCACTATGATACATATTGTATAAACCAATCCCCAACTGATAAGCCATTCTGCCTCTGTACTTCCTATTTGCTTATTATAAATGGTAGACCAGGGGCCGGGGAGATGGCTCAGTGGAATAAGCACTTCCCTGGCAAGCGCAAGGGCCTGAGTTCAATCCCCAGTTCCGAAAAAAAAAAATGGTAGACCACCAGAGATCAGGGCCCAATATTTCTGGGAATGATCCCTATCAGTGCCTGTTGACATAAATAAATCTGTCTCTGAATCCTAGGTATGATTTAGGTGTTTCTGCTTGCTGTTGCATCTGGTGTTGCCCAGAAAAACTGACCATGCTGAACTCCTTGGTCATTGTCCATTGCCTTTGGGGGTATAGCAAAGACCTCTCCATGTTCCAATGGGAAAGTGCACCCTTAAGATTTCTCGAGTCCCCTCAGAAGTCTGGAGGAGAATTCCTGGCTCTCTGCTCAAGCAACACACATTGGACTCTAAAGGGAGGAGGCCTCAGTCAGTCAGTCAGTCAGTCAGTCAGTCTGTCTGTCTGTCTGTCTGTCTGTCTGCTGGCCTACCCACCTATTCCACCAAGATGCCTGGGGGCACCCAGGTTAGGCAGGCTGTCAATCCTGCTCAGGTGAAGCCAAAGAAAGATTTGATCAATTTTTGTTAGTAAAGGCCACCTTCAAGGAAAGGTAGATTAAATGTTTAATCTCTGAGTACCTGCTGAATGCATGTGTGAGAATGGAATGGACAGCATTAACAATAGGCTGCTCTATCTGTGCACCAAGACAGTGAAGCGCTGGTCAAGGTAGCTGATTGGGCTCTTACCTTGCAGTTCCATGGCAACCAACATATGGCATACTGGAGCCCTCACACCTTCCTTAGCTAAGTCATGCCTATGTCTCTGCAAGAGCATGGCCAGGCAGGCATCTGAGTGGTCTCTCTCTGAGGGGCACCCACCCTTTGTCTGTTGTGTCACTGTTTAAGGGTACACAACATACACTGTAGAGAGACAGAATGGAAACTAATTAGATAAAGCCCACATTCATAGATTGCAGGAAAAGGGGCTTTTGCAGAATTAAAATGAAACCAAACTGGTCCCTGCATCTCTAAGAAAAAAAAAGGTCAAAGGAGGCCTGTTTTTCCTGCTAACTCTGCCTTGGTACCCTTGTTGGCTCCTGCACTTGCACAACCACCACCACAAACACACACACACACACACTCCTGATTTGCCTACTTCCAGCCAATTGAACCAGTTCCAGTTCACTGTCTGCATTTTACCACAGAGACTCCCCTAGAGACATGTCTATCCTACTTAGATGGTGTCGTCTAATGTTCAGCTGAGATGATTGTCTGAATGTCATCTTTTGACTGAGGAACCTGGACTGTCAACCCTGACAAATGAGTTCCATCCTATCAGGCCTAAATTGAGCTCTATCAAATTGGGCCCCTAAGAGCCCACAGTAATTTCCAAAGTCTGGGGCAAACCTGAGACTTTGCAGGCATACAATGGAACAGAACTCTCTGCCTTCAAAAGATCTTTCTGTGGAAAAGTTACTATCACTTGGGCAGCTAAGCCTGTTGCCTCTCAGCCCTTCTGCCAGGCACAAACTTGCAGCTGAGGAGGGCATCTCCATTGCACTAATCCAATCACCTCCTTCTCATTTAACCCTGCACTTTCAGCTCTGACTGTTCTCCAAGAAATAGACAATGCTTGCATCAGCCTGACACAGAAGTTCTAAAAGCTCTCCTCCAAGAAGTATGAACTAAAGACTCACCTTTGGACCTGGCCATCAACCATGCCACATCTGCATGATTCCCCCCCATTACTATCAGATGTCATTAGAAGCATAAACAGTCATCCAGCCACACATCAGCCTGATAATTTATTAATCACCTGGGGCAAGATCTCCATGCCCTCAACAATGCCTGCCTTCTTCTGCTTGTGAGTTGCTCCAATAAGCCCCTTCAACTGGGAAAATCCTGAGATAAAAGGCCAGCTCACCTGGACAAAATTGTCCTAATTGGTTAAAAGCTGTCCTACCATACCTCTGCATCTGTGTCCTGCACAGAAAGAAAGCAATCCTTGTCATAAAAACAAACCCACGTGGCTGGTGAGATGGTACAGTGGTCTAAAGCACCTACTTGGAACAAGCTTGGCAAAACACAGGGACCGCGGTTCATTCCCCCAGCACCACATGCCAGCCAGCCCCACCCCCTGGTGGGCTGAGCTGGGCACACACACACATACACACACACACACACACACACACAAATAAATAAAAAATTAAAATAAATAAATAAATAAATACCCACAAGGCCATATGAAAGTCTTTCACATTCAGCCCAAACCAAGAAAGTTTTATGTTGTTCTGCCCAAAGACCCCAAGTCCCACCTCTTTCCTCCTACATTCATTCATCAACCCCAATCTGCTTAGCCCGCCATGGTCATGATACCACCACCACCAGTCTATCTCCTGGAGCACATCATTCCTGTTTTACTGTCAGCAACTCCTTTAGACTCTTTAATACTCTGAAATGCTCCCATATTATAGATGGGGCCCAAGCCTGGCTAAAGTCAAAAGTCCCTATGGCTATGGTTGATCCCGACTCTTGGGCAAACACAGTCCTCCCCAAAGTGTGTCCAAACTGGAACTATAATGCAACAGAGGGCCATGAAGTCTTGCATTAGTACTTCAGTGCTCTCCTGTCAAATATCATAGAGGGAACAAAGAAGCCAATAAACATGTCTAAAGTTACTGAAGTTACCCACTACAGCTCCCATTAAAGAGAAATTCAGCCAAAGAAGATCTTATGTGATTGATGGACACTTTATCAAACATAAATTCCTGGGGCTGGTGAGATGGTTCAGTGGTCTAAAGCACCTACTTAGAACAAACTTAGCTAAAGCACAGGGACCACTGTTCAATCCCCCAGCACCACATGACAGCCAGCCCCGCCCCCTGGTGGACTGAGCTGGCCACACACACACACACACACACACACACACACACACACACGTAAATAATTAAAACATAAATTCCTGTTCATTTTTTTTAAATTTTATTTATGTATGTGTGTGTGTGGCCAGCTCAGCCCACCACCAGGGGGCGGGGCTGGCTGGCATGTGGTGCTGGGGGATTGAACAGTGGTCCCTGTGCTTTAGCTAAGTTTGTTCTAAGTAGGTGCTTTAGACCACTGAGCCATCTCACCAGCCCCCCCTCCTGTTCATTCTGGAGTGTCCTATACCTCTCCTTGTATGTAATGCGCCCCCCTCACACATGGGTCCAATGTTCTGAACTTCATATTGCCTCTGTCTATAGCCTGGGAAGAATAGTGCCTAGAACACCCTGAATTGCCTGATAGTTATAGTCCTGATATACTGAAAGACTCATTTCTAGAAGCATAGACAGAAGGCTCACCCTAGGGCTTTCTATCCATTTTGCCCTTTTGGTGCAAAATTGCCCTGTCTCAAGGCAACCCCCACCTGCATCAAACAGTACAGCTCTCCTGCCTATAAAGCTAGTTAAAGATCTCTAAATTTTCAATGATGCCACAATTTCTCTCCATATTCATTGCCTATAGAAATAGTCTGGTACAATATCTAGCAGAAACCAGTTACAAGAAAGAAATTTCATAAATTTTCTGGAGCTGCTGGCTTCTATATGCTTACTCAGACCATCAGCCCCTGGAAGCACCCAATGGCCTCTACTGCTGCCTCCTCACTTTGCCTCCATGCTCTAACAGCCATTGTCCTTCTGATCAAGAAAGCTGACAAGCTCACCTTAGACAGAGACATAACGGCCTATGTACCACATGCTGTAATGGCTTGAACAGTTCTAACAAAGCCTGTTACAGATGGAAATAGCCCTGATAGAAATAAAATCCAACAGGCTAGATGTGCTGTGGTCACTTTAGACAAAAGTATTTTGGCCAAAAGACCTCCTGCATGGTTGGTCTGCACAGCAAACTGCTGTTTTGGAAACCTGCCACAGAAGTACAAAATAATTGAGCCCAGAGGCCTGATCCCCCTTGAGGGATCAAATTGAATGAAATATTAACCCCAGCCAAAAAACTTTACCTGGTATTCCTGAAAGATCAGAGCCAGACCTACCCCCACCATTGTTCTGCAAACTCAATCTGCAGTACTGGCATTCATATCCCTGTAGCCAACTCAGGCTTCAGCATCTCTGTCACTGGCAGTGGACTCTTCCCACTTAAAAAGACACAGAAATAAAACTACATACAGCTTATAACCAGTTAAAAGACCAGCTATATTCTCAATAAAATTATGGGGGAAAAAAGACCAGCTGTATCTGTACACATTCCTGCACATACATATAATCCATATATTAGCTACCTCTGCCTTGCCAGAGTAATGTTACAGAACAGATAGGCCTAAATTTTAGGTGTGCCTTGTCTTAGAAGATCATATATAATATGCTCAGAAAAGATTTGCTAAAGAAACTAAAAGATGAGTGAAATGTAGCAGCAGATGTCCCCTCAGCCCACATACTTTAGTTTGTAATTGTTCCTGTTGAGAATCCAGTTGCTCCAGTCTTAGAAATGGCTGGTCACTGTGATACACAGCAGTCGCAATGATGCACTTTGTGTAAGTGCATTCACTTATTGACAAGCCATTCTGCCTCTGTATTTCCTGCTTGCTTATGCAGCATTAGTCCTAGACCACCAGAGATCAGGACCTGCTATCTGGAAAAGATCATGATCAGTGCCTGCTGACATAAATAAATCTGCCTCTAAATCCTGGGTGTCATTTCGGTGTTTTTGTTGACATTGTAATATCACTGGCCAGGTATGATGGTGTGTGCCTGTGTTCCCAGAATTTGGATGGCTGAGGCAGGAGGATCGATGCACATTTGAGGCCAGCCTGAGTTACCTAGTGAGTTCAAGGCCGGCTTGAGCTACACAGAAAGATCTTTTCTCAAAAAAAAAAAAATCCTGCCAGGGGGTCTGCCCCTTAGCTCAGTTCTTTAAGAGGCTGCTTCAACATAGCAGTCAGGCTCAGGTTGCTGTGGTTGGATCCCCACAACTCAAGCCAGCCAAACCTACCCTGAAGGCATTCGGAGAAAAAAAAGAAAGATCTTGTCTCAAAGAAAAACAGTAATAAAATATAAATAAATTGTGGAATTATTGATAGTTATTCATAGAAAAAGTACTAATTAAACAAAAGTAGAAATTAATGGCACATAAAAGGGTTTCTTATTATCCACAAACTCATTATGTGAATATACTCTATAGTTACACTTTGTAGGTTCTTTCAAGGAGTAAAGTATGCTATAACATAAAACTGTTCACCAAAGTACAAGTCAGAGTAAAATTAAGCCTTATTTCTACACCCTACCCTGAATAATACTACTATTTATCCTTCAGCAATGGTCATTATTTCCTATAAATATTCAATGACGTGCAGTGTGGATTTCCAAAAGATGCAGAAATACAGAGGATACAGAAGACCCTGGAGAAAACACTCGAATAAATGACAGAGGGGCTGGCCAAATAGCTCAGCAGACGAAAATGCCTGCTTAGGAAGAGCACAGAAGCTGGGCGTGGATTCCCACCCACATGCTGGCTCTGCCCCCAGGGAATGCTGAGGTGATTGATACTGGGTGTGGTAGCGTGCCTCTGTAACCTCAGCAAGTGCGTGGGAGGCTGAAAATAGGAGAATCACTAGGAGTCTGATCTATGTAGTGAGACCCTGTAGACCCTGTACCAAATACATTTTAAAAACTGACAGTCACTGGCAAATGACATGGCAAAGTTATATGTAAGTTAACGACTAAAGAAGAGAAGGTAGAAAAGTATGATGACAGCACTACCTTTTCAAAAGTGAATTATTTGACTAATAAAAACTGAAGAGAGTTTCATGGAAAAATGACACAGCTTTCAAATATTTTTTGCAAAAATGACTTTGTAATGAAAATTTTTAAAAAATGAAAATCAAATTATATAATCTTTTTTTTTTTTTTTTTTTTTTTTTTTTTTTTTTTTTTTTTTGCGGAACCAGGGATTGAACTCAGGCTCTTGAGCTTGCCAGGAAAGCACTTATTCCACTGAGCCATCTCCCCAGCCCCCATATAATTGTTATTGATAGGTCAGGATTCAAAGTTTCCCAGGAACCTTGCCCATATACAACATTGTAGCAGGACAGTCCTGCAACACTCCTTTTCCTGTCTCCTGCATTCATTCAAAACACTCTCCCACTTGGTTTCCCAGGCACCTTGCCTTCCAATTCTCTCCCCCTGGGCGCCATGCAGAGCCAAACCCAAAACCACAGAGCATGTCCGCCTGACCTTGACCTGGGCAAGCCGACTCTCCCTTGTTAATATTAAAGGTCCTCCCCAGACCTGGGGGCCCTGCCTCCATTAGCTCTCCCTCAGCTGTTCCAGTCAGCAATCACCCTCCCTAAAAGATCTTAAGTCTCCTGCCCCCCTCCCCCACCCCCTGTTATTCGCCGCTGTCTTGGTGCACTAGACAGCCAGCCTGCTTGATGCCCCCAATAAATCTACTCACGTCAGAATGCCTGGTCTGGTCGATTGTATGGATTCGTACCTAGCAATTCTATCATATAGGGTTATCATAAAATTATACCTGAAAAACCAAAAACTGATTTTTTTAAGAATCAGAAATTAGTTCAGGGGCCGGGGAGATGGATCAGTGGAATAAGCGCTTCCCTGGCAAGCACAAGGGCCTGAGTTCAATCCCCAGTT
>NW_004524747.1:2491741-2522752 GCF_000260255.1 Octodon degus
ATTAATTAATTAACTCATGTATACACAGAAAATTATAGCTTAAAACAAAATTAAGCTTTTAAAAATAGATTAATCTTAGGCTGGTCTGAGAGCTCAGTGGACTAAAGTGCCTGCTTAGGAAGGGCACAGTGGCTGGGGTTTGATCCCCGTGTGTTGTGCCAGCCCCGCCCCTGGGGGTGTGCTGGGATTGCAATTGAGACTGGGCTTGGTAGTGAGTGCCTGTAATCCCAGAATTTGAGAGGCTGAAAACAGGAGAATCACTAGAGTCCAATCTATGTAGTGAGTCCCTGTAGACCTTATAGACTCTACCTTAAATACAGAAAAGAAAAATAAATAAATAAATAATAAAAGTAGATTAATCTTAAATTAATTTAAATAAAATGCTAACTCATTACCTTTTGCTGATGTTAGGCATATGTGACAAAAAATAAAATTGTGGCTCATAAGTGACTCCCATTTAGGTAGTGCAGCACAAGTACAAAGGCAGCAAACACAAACCTCAGAGACTAGCAAAAGATGACATCCAGTGGCCTGGAATGTGTTGAACAGAGCAGCACAGCCTTATATTCCTGATGGGCCAGATCCCTTCACATTGCAATCATAGAACAGATTTCAATTATTCAAAACACTTAAAACTCGCCTGGAAAAAGTAGCAAAAAATAATTATGGGCAAGTTTTTCATCCTTCACCTGCTTCTCTTGTGTGTCAGTGCATCTTTTTCTGTTATTATTATTTTTTTTTTGGTGGAACCAGGGATTGAACTCAGGCCCTTGCGCTTGCCAGGGAAGCGCTTATTCCACTGAGCCATCTCCCTGGCCCTCTTTTTCTAATTTTTGATCACTTTACTTCACTCTACTTTTCATCCTTGTTGCTGGCAAGCCAGGCTTATCCCACTTTGTGTAGTAATCCACAAAAATGGCAGTAATGTTTAAAAACCTCAGCATTGACCATTCTCAACATAAAGGAAATATAGTGCCTCCTCTGAACACAAGCATCTACGTGTATCTGTAGGGGAGATGTATTGTGAGGTATACTGGCAGTCACAGTCGTGGGCTTGTATCTTTACTTCAGTAAAATGTCTTTTCCAGGAAGTAGCTATTAAGTTGATGAACAAAAAGAGAACACAGGTTAAAGCTTCACCTTAAGGTCTTTGAAACACTGATAGGCAAGGTAAGAGGAAAAAGTCTTAAAGTTGCATAACTATTGCTTTTTCAAGAGAGAGAGATCTTTGAGATATATCATAGCGTTTCAAACTTAAGTACTCTACTGTCCTCTAAATTTTGCCATGTCATAACAAAACCTGTTAGTTCATCTTTTTCTTTCAATTAATATTTTCATTTCATCTCATATAATCAATGAATTTATAAGATTACAGTTATCTGGATCACAGTTTTTCTATAAATTTAAAATATATAGTACCCAACGTTGAATATATGACCACCAGAATGCACACACTAAATCACTAAGTATATAAATCATTTTGTATTGTCTTAACATTGAGCCTATGAATTAGACGCTGTTATTACCACCATTTCACAGAAGAGGAAATGGAAGAACAGAACAGAAAGTAACAAATTAAAAGCCAAATAACTATAAATCTGTAAGAACTAATATATGAATTTATCCAACTTGCAGAACACAAAATCAACACACAAACATAAGTTGCTTTTATTTATACTAACAATGAGCAATTAAAAAATAAAGACAGGAGCTGGGGAGGTGGCTCAGTAAAATAAGCACTTACCTGGCAAGGGCAGGGGCCTGAGTTCAATCTCCGGTTCCACCAAAAAATAAAAATAAAAATAATAATATCATTTATAATAGCATTAAAAAGCATGAACTTACAGAAGTAATCAAAAATAAAAATAAGTTAACCAAGGAAGTGAAACTTTTATATTGATAATTTTAAAATGCTAATGAAAGGAATTGAAGAAGATAGATAATATGGTAAAAACAAATGCATACATGGACTGGAAGACTTAAGCCTGTTAAGATTGTTACTACCCATTGTGATCTACAGTTACACTGAAATCTTTATCAACATGACAATAACATTTTGCCAGAATTCATCCTAAACATCATATGGAATCCCAAGATACCTCAAACAGCAAAAATAATCCTAAAATATAACAAGGTTGGATATCTAATACTTCTTGATTTTAAATGTATTACAAAGTTAGAGGTAATCCAACTATAACAATAAGAGAATAGACATTATGATAAGTGCAATAAATCAGACATCAAAGAACAAGCATCAGGTTGGTCAAATAGCTCAGTGGATTAAAGCACCTGCAAGCAGGTGCAGGGGCTGAGGTTTGATCCCAGGGCCTGTTGTGCTGGCCCTGTCCCCAGGGCATGCTGAGGCAGCAATTGAGACTGGGCATGCTGGCACATGCCTGTAATCCCTGCTCTTGGGAAGCTATAAACAGGTGGATCACTATGAGTCCAATCTAGTAGTGAGATCCTGAACACCCAATAGACCCTAAAATACAAAAAAAAGTATCATATGATTCCACTTAATATGAGGTGCACTTAGGGCTTGTGTTTAGGTGCCCCTCCCCAAAGACTCATGCAGTCATAGGTGTGGCCTTTTCAGAGATGGCTGGATTTAGAGTGTGTGATGCTAGAATTAATTCATGATGCAATGGTAGAATCAAAGGCCCTCGAATTACTGGTATAAGTGCCACCCACTCTAAGTGCCCTGGATAAGATATAAGTGATAGAAAATAACTGAAGTTCTCACTTGCTTGCTTTGCTACACTGTGCCAGCCATGAACTGTTTCTCTTCTGCAATGCTTATATGCCATTTCTGGTGCCTTGGAGCCAGCTGATTATGGACAGAAATCCCTACAAAGTGTGAGCTACATGAACTTTTCCTCACTTAAATTTGGATGTCAGGTATTTTGTCCAACTAAGAAAAGTAACCTAAACAGGTACCTAATATAACGAAGTTCACAGAGGTCAAAATAGAATGGTCTACATCAGGGACAAGGGAAGGAAGGAGGGAATGGAGCACTACTGTTTATTAACTAGAGAGTCTCTTCTTCTGAAGAGGAACAACTTCTGGAAATGGGTGGTGGAGATGGTTGCACGACCACTTCAAAGTAGCTAATGCCTCTGAAGTCTCCACTGCCAAATGGCTAAAACGAAAAGTTTAATAAAATGTATATTTTGCCACAATAAAGTAGACAATGATTTTAAAAATGAAGGAGAAAGAAGAAATTGTACTAATCATAACCCGGAAAAATATGATCCCAAATGTTATAATATGGAATGTAAAAATTATGCAGGACCAAAGTCCCTAGAGCTTTAAATCCGTAAAGTCTAAAGTCCTGAAAATTAGAGTCCCAAGATTGAAATCCAGAATATAAACATTTGAAAACTGAAATTTCTAAGCTACAATATCCAATGAACAAAAAGTAATACAAGTGATATAGAAAAGCGGATTCTGGAGAAGGAATTGGCCACACAACAGAACAAGGGGAAATACTTTAAAATGTGTCATTTGTAAATTTTCTGCATTGAAATTCCTTCTAGCTGGTAAAATTCTAGGATCTCTTAACAACTTTAAACTACATTTGTTTAACAAAAATAGCAAATTAACTGGGTGTTTTAGAAAGATTTATGTGCACAGTAGGATGAGAAGACACTTACACAATGGTGTTACTATTCTATCATCAATACGGTTTCTGCCAAATTTGTCGTCTGTATATGAATACAAACAGGATGTGTGTCTGAGTAACCAAAATGGTATGGAAGCATGCCACCAAAGAAAAGAAATTTAAAAGAGAATTTTCATGTCAGTGTATATTAAATTATAGAAGAATTTCAAAAAGAGTAGTCATGTGGAAAATGAATGTGTACATATTTTCCAAGGCAATCAAGCCCTACAAATAAAAAGCAGTAAATTATCACAATGCAAGACTTCAAAACACAGTTAATGATTATGAAAACTGCCCAGTTCTTAAAGACTATTTCAGTGCAATTGCCCTTAATTATTGTTGAAATACACTACGATATATGTCAATTTTTCCATTTCAGTTTTTTGTTTTGTTTTGTTGTTTAGAGTTTTCTTTTGTTTTTCTTGTGGGTTAGGTTTGCTTTAGGGGGTTGTTTTTAGAAAAGTTCTCCCTTTTCTAGTTTTCCCCTAATATTTTAATTTCCCACTACTATTATTCACAACTCGCTGTGTTTTTAATTTCTTTTCTGTATTTTAGGGAAGGATCCAGGATGTTCAGGATCTCACTACTAGATCACACTCATAGTGATCCGCCTGTTTACAGCCTCCAAAGAGATGGGCTATCAGGCGGCGCCACCATGCTCGGTCTCAATCGCCCTCTCAGAGGGCCCTGGGGGCGGGGCCGTCACAGCAGGCCCAGCCCCTGTGCCTGCTTGCAGCGGCTTTAATCCCGCTGAGGAATTTAGCCGGCCCTTGTATTTTTTAAAATTTTATCTCTACATCACTTCCATTACTAGAGTCATAAATTGTGTAAATTTTTAAAGGATTTGATCGTTGTGTGTATTTTTTTGCAAAATGACTCTGCAAATTGTTACCACAAAGGTGACCATATCATTGAAAATGGTAAAACTTCTTCAATAAACAAAAAGACGTCCTTTAAGTATATCTGCATTTATGAAAGAACATTTCTTGAGATCTTGGGTTTTTAGTTGACTGCATGTACAGTGGCAATAGTGACTCCCTCATGGTTTTGGGTTGATCTCATTAAAATACCTACCTTAGGTAAAGCGAAAGAGCCGTGTTTACCCGGCAGGAATCGTCATGAGGGAGTGTATCTCTATCCACGTGGGGCAGGCTGGTGTCCAGATCGGCAATGCCTGCTGGGAATTGTAGTGCCTTGAACATGGAATCCAGCCTCCTGCTCAGATGCCTAGTGACAAAACCATTGCTGGCGGGAACGACTCATTCAACATGTTCTTCAGTGAGACTGGGGCTGGCAAGCACATGCCCAGAGCAGTGTTTGTGGACCTGGAGCCCACGGTGGCAGATAAAGTGCATATGGGGCCTACTGACAGCTCTTCCACCCAGAGCAGCTGATCACAGGGAAGGAAGATGAAGCTAGTAATTATGCCAGAGGGCATCATACCATTGGCAAGGAGATCGTAGACCTGGTCCTGGACCGTCTCCGCAAGCTCGTGGATCTGAGCACAGGCCTGCACGGCTTCCTCATCTTCCACAGCTTTGGAGGTGGCACCAGCTCCAGGTTTGCCTCTCTGCTCATGGACGGCTCTTGGTGGACTCCGCTAAGAAGTCCAAGCTGGAGTTTGCCATTTACCCAGCGCCCCAGGTGTCCACAGCTGTCGTGGAGCCCTACAACTCCATCCTGACCAGGTACACGACCCTGGAACACTTGGACTATGTCTTCATGGTGGACAACAAAGCCATCTATGACATTTGCCGGCGCAACCTGGACATCGAGCGTCCCACCTACAACAACCTCAATCATCTGATAGGGCAGATCGTGTCCTCCCTCATGGCCTCCCTGCACTTCAGCAGGACCCTGAATGTGGGCTTAACCAAGTTCCAGACAAACCTGGTGCTGTACCCCCACATCCACTTCCCCCTGGCCACCTATGCCCCAGTCATCTCTGCCAAGAAGGCCTACCACAAGCAGCTGTCAGTGGCTGAGATCACCAATGCCTGCTTCAAGCCAGCCAATCAGATGGTCAAGTATGACCCTTGCCATGGCAAGTACATGGCCTGTTGCATGTTGTACAGGGGAGACATGGTTCCCAAAAATGTCAATGCTGCCGTCACTACCATCAATACCAAGTGCACCACCCATTTTGTGGACTAGTGCCCCACTGAATTCAAGGTGTGCATTAACTACCAACTCCAGACTGTGGTTCCAGGGGGAGACCTGGCAGTGGGCCATGTGCACGCTGAGCAACACCACTGCCATCGTTGAGGCCTGGACCGCAAGTTCGATCTCATGTGTGCCAAGCGGGCCTTTGTGCACCGGTATGTGGGAGAAGGCATGGAGGAAGAGTTCTCTGAGGCCTGGGAGGATCTGACTGGGCAGGAGGATAATGAAGAGGAGAGTGTGAAATCCATGGAAGCAGAAGCTGAAGAAGGAGAAGAATACTAAGTAGGCATGAGCAGTTGGCAACTCTTCCTTAACTTCCTGCTCATATGCACTATTTACCGTTATGTTGCAAGCAACCAAGTTAGATAGAAATATTATAGGCAGTCAGACAGGGACAGGCCCTCCAAGGAGATAACAAAGACCAGACACCTTACAACTATGGGAAGGACAGATGCTCCTGCTGTGAGCCACTCAAAGACCAAACAAATGCAAACCTCCCTAAAGACTGGCATCCAGGATTGATCATTACTCAGGAAGAATCATTGTCTGAAGGCCACCAAATAAAGTCTTGTTTTACATTCATGTCCACTTGCTACGTGACTCCCTTCCCCATTTGGTCCTGGGCCTAATCAATTTTACTTGAACAATGGTGCTTGTAATCTCATTGGTTGACCATAGTTTTGTCCCACCCCACATCCACCTAAGCGAGTTCCCATTCTCTCCACCTTAGTTTCCCATGGTTTTACACTATAAAAGTCCCTGGAAGAAACAGTTTACCCCCCCCCCTCCTGTCCCTCATAACCTCCATTTGTTCTTAAAATTCATTCTTTCGTTTTAGAGAACACGAACTTCATCCAGGTCAGGTCCGGAGACTATTTTTCCCTATGTCATTTGGAGGTTCTCTATATCAGTTACATTATGCACCTTTTTTTTTTTTTTGAGGAACCGGGGATTGAACTGAGGTCCCTGCACTTGCCAAGGAAGCACTTATTCTACTGAGCCATCTCCCTAGCCCAGTATGTACCTATTAAAGTTCCCGTATTAAAGCATTCAAAAAAAGTATCTAGGGGCTGGTGAGATGGCTCAGTGGTCTAAAGCACCTACTTAGAACAAGCTTAGCAAAGCACAAAGCACAGGGACCGCGGTTCAGTCCCCCTAGCACCACATGCCAGCCAGCCCTGCTGCCCCCAGGTGGGCTGAGCTGGCCACACACACACACACACAAATAAAATAAAATAAATTAATTTTAAAAAAAAGTATCTAGGTTGTTCATCATATGTCAGATGATTATATTCAAAAGTCTGGTACCTACAATTACCAACCATAGTAATATACGATAATTTAGCTTTTTAACCTATTTGTATGAATAGAATGCTTCAACAAAGCAGTCAGCCTTAGGTTGCTGTGGTTCATCCCCACAACTCCAGCCAGCCAAACATGCCCTGAAGGCATTCTGAGCCAGCCAAAAAAAAAAAATCCTTCTGGGCCAGGGAGATTGCTCAGTGGAATAAGCGCTTCCCTGGCAAGCACAAGGGCCTGAGTTCAATCCCCAGTTCCGGAAAAAAAAAGAAAAAAAATAATGCATCTTATATTACCTGTATGATTGACTGCCACTACTACACCTGAATATTTATGTTTACACTACTATGTATGTTATTCATTATGGTGTAGATATAAAATATCCCATTCATAGACTCCTGTGTTTAGAGGTAGGGCTTTTAGAAGGTGATTGGATCATGGGCGAGGTATAGTCACCAGTAATCTATTGATGAAACCATAGATGAATGTGTTGTTAGGAAGTATGACCTGGTTTTGAGGAGATGGGCCACAAGGAGTATAAAGGACCAAGAAGGCATATATTCTTTCCCCTGCCAACTCCTTTTCTCCCTTTCTCCCTCTCTCCTCCCCTCTTCTCTCCTCTCCTCTCCTCCTCTCCTTCTCTCTTCCCCTCCCCCTCCTCTCTCCTCTCCTTCTCTCCCCTTTCCTCCCTTCCCCTCTCCTCTCTTCTTCCCTCCCCCTCCCCTCTCCTCCTCCTCCCCTCTTCCCCTCCCACCCTTTCCTCTCCTCCCCTCCCCTCTCCTCTCCTCTCCTCCTATCTCTCCCTCCCTTGCTCCTTTCCTCCCCCCTCTCCCTTTGTCTGTTTCCTCAGTGCAGTTTACCATCTTCGCTTTCCCATGCCCTTCTACCACACATTTCTGCCTTCCATGCAGTTGACTATTAACACAGTTCACTAAATCCCTGAATCAAAATAAAGTCATTATCCTGTAAATTATGAGTGTTATCTGTTTAGTCCCAGGAACAGAAAAGTGATTAATAAATAATGTTTATATTTGAAAAAATATGCATGCTACTGTTATCTATTTTATTAGGTAAAGCTGCCTATGAAATATTTTCTTGTGTTTTATATTTCTCAAATTAATCCCATTTTTAAAACGTACATAAATTTTTAAGTATGTTTTCCAGAATTGAATTTTAGAGATTTTTGGACTTTGGGGATTTTAGACTTCAGAAATTTGAATTTGTGATATTTCATCATTTCTATCTTTTCAAACTGTGACACAAACTCAGTGTGTGATATCAGCCTAGTATGATTCACTCTGAAGATTCCTCATATGACCAGGACTTCCAAATAGCACACTTTTCAAAAAACTAGAATGAAGGAAGGGATATTACCTCACCCCTTCTCTGCTCTTCGAATGCTGCCATTAACACTAATCATCCTTCTTGAAAAATGGAAATTCTATGGACTATTTACAAATTTGGCATTTTGAGACCTCTCAATGGTAATGTCAGTTTTAATAAGAGATCAAACAGGTAAACCATCTAAAGGAACAAGAGAAAATAGACAAAGCAAATTAAAAAAAAAAAACTTTCATCATCATCTTTTAAAAATAAATAATATATTGATGCTATGGAATACAGAAACACCAAAAGGACACCAAGGATTTGGAGGTAGGTTTATTTACATTAAAGGGCACTAATTGGGATCATTCCCAAAATGTCAAGCCTCAAAAGCTCAGGAAGGGAGGTTTTTACGGAGTTTCAAAGGGGAGTACAGAGGTAGAGTACCTGGCTGTCTTTGATTGGTTCTTAGAATATGCATCACAACGAACAGCACTTTCTAAGAAACAGAAGTAAAAACTTAACAGGAACTGTTACCTGGGCAGCTAACACAAACTGAAGTATACTGTTTGGTTTGTGTATAGGTGACCCCCCCCAAGCCTCCTGCACTCATGGGGCGGCTTCTGGAGTTTGTTATTGATTATTGTGGGTGTGGGGGCTGCACCCGCCCTGGGGCAGGTAATCTGCATTACAATGTGAGGAGGGGCTCTCCCAGTTCCAATTCCAACTAGAGGCTGAAGGAGCGAGCAGACGGGCCCTGCGGGGTGGTGGAAGAGCCGTGGGAGTACAGCCGCGCTCCTGGGGAGGAGACCCGGACCCACAGCGGCTTCGCCTGGGGCCTGCCGCTCCCTCCCCGCCCTTCCGCTGACCCCACCGTCGGCCAGTAGTGCGCGCGCCTCGTCGGAGAAACTTTGCGCGTTTTGCAGCGGGCAGACACTTTGACCTGGGATTTAAGACAAACACCCGGCGAAAACGCGGGAAGCTATTTATTCTAAGTGGGGATACTTTCCAGCCTCGACTGGGACCAACGCCTCTGAAAGGCGCTCCTCGCCGCTGCTGGAAGGCTGATTTCCTTTGGGTCGTGGAAAACCCAGCCGCCGCCACGATGCCCATCAACGTCAGCTTCGCCAGCAGGAACTGCGACCTGGACTACGAATTGGTGCAGCCGTATTTCTATTGCGACGAGGAGGAGAACTTGTACCAGCAGCAGCAGCAGAGCGAGCTGCAGCCGCCCACGCCCAGCGAGGATATCTGGAAGAAATTCGAGCTACTGCCTACCCCGCCTCTGTCCCCCAGCCGCCGCTCCGGGTTCTGCTCGCTCTCCTACTTGGCCGTCGGGTCCTTCTCCCACGGGGGAGACGACGGCGGCGGCGGAGGCAGCTTCTCCGCTGCAGACCAGCTGGAGATGGTGACCGAGCTTCTTGGCGGCAACACGGTGAACCAGAGCTTCATCTGCGACCCGGACGACGAGACCTTCATCAAGAACATCATCATCCAGGACTGCATGTGGAGCGGCGTCTCGGCTGCCGCCAAGCTCCTCTCGGAAAAGCTGGCCTCGTACCAGGCTGCGCGTGAAGACAGCGCCAACCCGAGCCTCGCCCGCAGCCAGGGCGTCAGCGCCACCTCCAGCCTGTACCTGCAGGACCTGAGCGCCGCCGCGTCTGAGTGTGTCGACCCCTCGGTGGTCTTCCACTACCCGCTCAACGACGTTAGCTCGCCCGAACCCTGTGTCTCGACCGACTCGTCCGCCTTCTCACAGTCCTCAGATTCTCCGCTGTCCTCCACCGAGTCCTCCCCACGGGCCAGCCCCGAGCCTCTGGTGCTCCACGAGGAGACCCAGCCCACCACCTGCAAAGACTTTGAAGAACAGCAACAAGATGCGGAAGAAGTCGATGTGGTCTTGGTGGAAAGGAGGCAGCTCCCTGACAAAAGGTCAGAACCTGGGTCTTCCCCTGGAGGGCACAGCAAGCCTGCCCACAGCCCCTTGGTCCTCAAGTGGTGTCACGTCTCCACCCATCAGCACAATTACGCTGCGCCCGCGTCCCCAAGAAAGGACTATCCCGCTGCCAAGAGGGCTAAGTTGGACAGTGGCAGAGTCCTGAAACAAATCAGCAACAACCGCAGGTGTGTCAGCCCCACGTCCTCAGACACGGAGGAGAATGACAAGAGGCTGACACACAACGTCTTGGAGCGTCAAAGGAGAAATGTGCTGAGAAGGAGCTTTTTTGCCCTGCGTGATCAGATCCCAGAATTGGAAAATAATGAAAAGGCTTCCAAGGTAGTAATCCTTAAAAAAGCCACAGCCTATGTCTTATCTGTCCAAGCCGAGGAGCAAAATCTCCTTTCAGAAAAGGACTCGTTGAGGAAGCGGCAAGAACAATTGAAACACAAACTTGAACAGCTGCGGACTTCTTCTGCATGAGGTAAAGTGACCTGGGGAACTGGAATCGCTCGGGGTTCTCCGCTCCTCGCTGAGGGACAGTAAGGACAGAGGTTCCTGTTGCAAGGACTGCGGCAGATACACAAGAACTCATATCGAATGCAAGGTCCGTCACAACCTCACAACCACGGCCGAGTCTTGGGACTGAAAGATTTAGCCATAAACTGCCTCACATAGAACTTCAGGTATAAAAGAAGTTTTTTTTTTTTTTTTTTTTTTAATGCTTGACTTCCCCCCCCTTTAACAGATTTGTACTTAAGAATTTTTTTTTGAAATCTTAAGTGTCGACTAACTTTTGTTGTGTAAATATGATTATTAAGCGTAAAGAACTTTGATAAAACGGTTATAACTTTGATAAAATGGTTATAACAATTATACGAGATTTCAAACGTATTATAAACCATAATGTTTTCATTTAAGTACATTTCCTTTTTAAAGTTGATTTTTTTCTATTGTTTTTAGAAGGATTTTTTTGGGGGGGCTGGCTCAGGTTGCCTTAAGTTATTGTTTGTAGAAAAAAGTAAAAGAATTGGCAAATATAGCCTTATATGAAGAGGGGACAGAGGCTTGCTTCTTGAGTGAGCTGCTGCCACTTCCTTTGTTTTTTCCACTTTTTCTGCCGACCTGAATGACTGCTCTGTGCCAAGTGCCAGTTTGCCTTGAAGCCAGCTGTTATGGACTGAAACGTCCACAAAATGTTAGCTAAATAAATCTTTACTTACTTCATTTTGGGTGCTGTGTATTTTGTCTCAGCAGTAAGAGAAGAGTAACTGAAAAACATACTCTTGGGCGGGGGGTATTTTCTACTACATTTACATAGTTTAAAGCTGAAAATAAACTAAAGGTACATTGGCAGAATAAGCATTTAACTTTGCCACCATACACTCTTTTCCCATTTTCTGTCAGTATAACAATTTTATTAATTTCTTTTTAAATATTTTCTTAGGTAAATGCAAGAAAGTATGACTATATCTTTTAATTCCTCTATTAAGAATACAAAAGAAAATTTGTGGGTATAGGATTTCACATTAAAATATTAATATATGTATTTTTTTGTATTTAGGACAGGGTGTTCAGGGTCTCACTACTAGATCGGACTCATAATGATTCCTGTTTACAGCCTCCCAAGTGCTGGGATTATAGGCGAGCGCCACCATGCCAATCTCAATAGCAGTATCAGTGTGCCCTGGTGAACAACCCTTCCCCTCCCGACCTACCACTGCTTGCACAACAACCCTACTTCCCCCACCCAGTGCATTAAGCAGGCGCTTTAATCTGCTGAGCTATTTGTCTGGTCCTTTTAAAATATTTTTAATAAAAATATATCATGGAAATCTCCTCCTATAAGTACATAACAACCTTCATTTCTGTTATAGATTCAGCTTGCAGTATTTTACATTTAGGTTTTTGTTTATTATTACATGAGATGGCATACTTTGCACTTATGTCAGGGCATATATGTAACTATATACACATACATACAGGATTTCTATAGGACAGATATCCAGATTTCCAAAGTGAGATTGTTGGGCCAAAAAGAAATTAGGTTTTTAATTACGATGCGAATTCCCACATAAACCTCCATAGGAGTTATTCCCACTTTTCCCAAATCCTCATCCAGTGTATTGTAATAATTTTGGATTATTTCTGAGATAGTAGGTAAGAATTAATATTACACAAGAGTTTTAACTTGAATTTTTTATCTTCTGAAGGAGCTTGACCACCTGTTTACATTTCTAAGGGACTGTAGCATTTCTTTCAATTTTCTGCTGATATCCTATGCCAATTTTTCCATAGCATTGTCCATACTTTTTCAATGAAATAGGGTAACTCTTTTTGATAAGATGGCAATGATTTTTCTATTTCTCTTTTTTACACTACTTAGGAAATTTTTGCCATACAAATGCATTTTTATGTGATTAAAAATATCAAATATTTTCTTGGTGGTTTCTGTATTTTTTATTTATTTTATTTTAAACATACTAAATATTTTCTTAGTGGTTTCTGTATTATTTATTCATTTATTTTACTTTTTTTTTTTTTGGTGGCACTGACATTTATTAGGATTGTCCTAATACAGGCCCTGGGGTTTTCCCATAGTGCTCTTGATATAAAGGGCCCGGACATTCTGCCAATTCTTCCTGAGCTGTGACAGCAGGAAGTTGACAGCCAGGTGGATGTTGTACACAAGCTCTTCATCTGTCATCTTCACATGACCAACAGCCACAGCCAGACACAGGACCTTCTGCATCTGGAATTTGATCGTGGACTTCACTTTGTCAACTTTGGCCACTATGTTTTCCTTGTGGGTCAGCAGGGAATGGAACTTGCCAGCCTTTTTGAGGCCGGTCCTGGGATTCGTGGGATCTGCTTGGTCAGAGACTGGGAAGCCAGAAAGGCATCGTAATTCTTGACCAGCTTTTTAAACAGCTTCTTATTCTTGTTGAGCTTTTTCAGAGCCTCAATGTCCATGTGGGGGATGTCCACAGCCTTGGCCTCGTAGCAGTGCTACTGGTCCCCCAGGACACACACGGAGAACTTGGGGCGGGTTGTGGCCTTAAGCCTGATGGTGCCCGAGAAGCACGTGACCTTCTGAAGGTCATACTTCTCAACTCCAGTCTCTAAAAACTTCCGCCGCTTGCTCTGATTCCCGCGCAGGCTCTCGGGTGCCGCGGGAGACTTTCCCGCTCTTAATTCCTTGCGCTGAGGAAACCGGAAAAGCGGTTTCTGTATTTTGAGCTAGTTTAAAAGGACTTCTCTCTGGGCCGGGGAGATGGCTCAGCAGAAAAAGCAGTTGCCTGGCAAGAACAAGGGCCTGAGTTTAATCCCCGCTTCCACAAAATAAATAAATAAATAAATAAATAAATAAATAGACTTCTCTCATTCCAAAATAACGAATAAATTAATGTTTATTTTTCCAGTACCTTTGTAGTTTCTACCTAAACTTAAATTGTTTAGCCTGGTGTATGGTATAAGATATAGATCCAAATATCTTCCTCTGAAATTGTTCATTAAAAATTTATTTTTAGCACATCAATTTGAAATACGCTGTAATAAATTCTGTTTGGGTCTAAATTCTATTTGAGAGGGCCTGCCGGTAAGCTCAGTTGTTTAAGCGCCTGCTCATGCAAATGCAATCAGGCACAGGATACCAGGACTCAATCCCCACCTCCCCCTGCATTATCAGACCTGCCCTAAAGGCAGCCTGAACCAGCCAAAAAAAAAAAAATGATTCTCAACTTTAAATAAATAAATACATACGTAAATTCTATTTGAGGGCTGGGGATATAGTTCAGTGGAATAAGTGCTTGCCTGGCAAGCACAAGGTCCTGAGTTCAATTCCTGGTAACATCAAAAAAAATCTATTTGAGTCTATTTCTGAATTTTTCTTCTGTCCTATTTGCCTATTGATTGATTGAGTAGTATAACACTTTTAACTTTTGATACCTTATAAGGCATCTTAATGTATTAACATTTTAATTTTTTAAAAGATTCCTGGGTATTTTGCTCATTTATTTTTCATAGGAATATTTTCATTCATATAAAATTGATAGTTTATTTGGATTGCAGTAAATATTTAAATTTACTTGGATATAACTGACATCTTTACAATCCGAGTCTTCCCTATCTAAGGGTAAAATATATCTTTCAACTCATCCAAGTATACTTTGTCTTTCAGTAATGTTTTTTCAAGTTTTGTGTATTTCTTACTATCCTACTTACTTTTCCCTCCTTAGATACGTGGATAGTTAGATAATATATACATGATAGAATACATAGACGATAAAATAGAAGATAGATGATAGATAGATAGATAGATAGACAGACAGACACATGCATGTTTGGGATGGAGAGAAAGACAGACAGGAGTGTTTTCCAAAAAGAGTTTTACAAAAACTACAATTCATTTCTTCAAGTACTTAACAAGTTATTCCATGAAAAAAAGTAATATCTTGAGGAGAAAAGAATAAAGAACAAGCACACATACTATTTTCAGATAATAGCACAAGTTTTTTTATTTAATTTTATTTTGAAAAGTAAAAGCAAAGCAAGAACAAAAATCAAAAATAAAGAAACGGCAACATGCAGCAGTACATATGTTACAGATTTTCAAACTAAGAATAGCTGGTTAGCAATGGTGGATATATTATCTATTTTATCATCATATCTGTTGCTCACATTAGCAGCTATCATAAGATTGGACATGTGATTGGACATTACCACTTGCTTTCAAGAAACCTTAAATTTTTATTCTTGTCTTTTATTCTTTACCATTTTTACAGTATATTTTTAAAAGAATATAATAATAATTGATATGAAATTAGAAACAGTACACATTTAAGAGACCAAGATGTCAGATATTCAAGCTTGGTTTATTGTATTACACATTGCTCTTGTCAATGTAACTGCTCAGACTGCAGATATAAGCATACAGTCAGGCAAACTGAACATTCTACACATTAACTGCTATTTTCAAAAGACATGGAGATTTTCAGTATAATCACTTCAGCCATCCTGTATCTATACTTGCACATTTTTCCCCTCTTTTTCCTATCTTTACTCTTTTCTCTCTTCACTGTCTAATCTTTAAGTGCTGTTTCTTTCTGTTTTACTACATCTGTTATACCTTTCAAGTTTTATTTCTCCTTTCAGGTTCCCACACTAGGGAGACAATACAATATTTACACATGTGGGTCTGGTTTATTTCACTTAGGAGTGAGTATAGCCCCTAGTTGCATCCACTTACCTATGAAGGCTTCAAATTTGTCTTTCTTTATAGCTGAGTAATACTCCACTATATAAAAATACCACTTTTTTGTGGTACTAGGGATTGAACTCAGGACGTTGTGCTTGCCAGGCAAGCACTTATTATACTGAGCTATTTCCCCAGCCCAATACCACATCTTTTTCATCCATTCCTCAGGTGACGGACAGTTTGGTTGCTTCCAAGATGTGGCTATGACAAAATGTGCTGCTATAAACATGGGTGCACATACATGATCATGGTATGATGTTTTCAGGTCTTCTGGGAAAAGTTCTCAGTAGGGGGACAAGTGGATTGAATGGAATTTTTTGGTCCAAGTTTCTTGAGGAGTCGCCACACTAATTATCCTGGTAGTTGTACCAGTCTACATTCCCACAAGCAGTGGAGAGGGTTCATTTTACCCCACAGCCTCTCCAGCATTTATTATTAGTTGATTTCTTCATGATAGCCATTCTTTCTGGGAACATCATTTCAAGCTTGAGAGAGCTAGAGGTTGCATGGTCATACATCTGGTTAATTAGGTGGGTGAGGCCACATTGAAAGATTTTTTTTAACATTCTTTCTGTTAGATGGCACTCAGCAGCAGTATTCCTTGTATTTTTGATCACATGTTGTAAAGGTGCAAAATAGGATTTGGAGAACTGAGATAACAGCAAGAGTGATGAGCTGTGTTGGATGTAAGGGGTGATGTGAAGGGATCAGTGCAACGTGTTTTCTATAGTAATAGATATTTGAAAATGTAAAAAAAATCAACAAACCTAACAGATCTAGAGAAAATATTCTTAAAATTTATTTGGAACCACAAAAGACCTAGAATAGCAAAAGTAATCCTGGGCAACAAAGACAAGGCATTATAATCCCTGACTTGAAATTATACCACAAAGCTTTGATAAAATCAGCATGGTACTGGCAAAAAAAACAGACACAAGGATCAATGTAACAGATTAGAAGATGCAGATACAACTACAAACACACTCAGCTACCTTATCCTTGACAAAGGAGCCAAACATGTTCACTGGAAGAAAAACAGCCTCTCAACAAATGGTGCTGGAAAAACTGGCTCTCCACATGCTGAAAATTAAAGCTAGACCCAGGTCTATCACCATGCACAAAACTAAAGTAAAAATGGATTAAAGATCTAAACATTCAACCAGAAACACTAAATCTCCTGGAAGAGATAGTAGGTGGAAATCTTGAAAACATAGGGGTAGGCAGGTAGTTCATAAACAAAAATCAAACCACAGGAAATACTTCAAAGAATCAACAACTGGGTCCTCCTCTTATTGAGAAGTGTCTGCACATAGAAAGAAATTGTTAACAGAGTGAAAAGACAACTCACAAATTTGGAAAAACTCTTAACCAACAATCACTCAAACAAAAATCTTAGGTCTAGAATATATAAAGAAGTAAAAAAAAAATTAGGGCCCCAAAATTTAAAGACCCAATTCAAAAATGGGCATCTGAGATGAATACACATTTCTCAGAAGAAATACAAGAGGCAAATAAATACATGAAAAAATGCTCCACATCACTGACCATTCTAGAAATGCAAATTAAAATGGCACAAGTTCTTGTGGCTCATTGACTTTTTGCTCATGTGGAAGAACTCTATAACTTACACATTTTACTGAAACTACAAGGGGCCCTGCTGATTAACTCAGTTGTTTAAGGGCCTGCTAGTGCAAATGCAGTCAGGCACAGGATACCCTGGTTTGAACCCCACCTCCACCTGCATTAAAAAGACCTGTTCTTAAGGCAACCTGAGTCAGTCCAAAAAAATCATTCTTACGGAAATATTACACTTTAAGTTTTACTATGGAAAGAGTGAAAATTTAGCTATGAAATGAATTTTCTACCTGTCTCTGCTACTTATTACCAGAGTGGTGGTACCTTAAACTCCAGTAGCAGAAAAGCCCTAAGTCTGTTCTGTGCCAAAGTCCTACTATAGAATGAGGGAAGGGGAGTGGATTATCCAGTCACTATAGAAAGCTGGCAGTTGGTGGAGGGAACCAGGCTGACAAGTATAAGCTGGAATCCAGACTCCAGCGAAGGGAAAAGGGCACCCCATACCTCCTGCCCTATGACCTAAAGCACGGCAGGCAAGCAGCCTTGTGCTAGACAGTGGTGTCACCCCCTGCCTGATGGCCAATAGGTAAATGGCCTTGGCTAGTTGCAAACAAGGGCATTCCTCTTGCCCTACCCACAATGTGTGTGAGAGGAGTCAGCAGTGTGGCCAAGATCAACCCCACATTTATCAGTCATTGTACTATAGACTTGGAAGAATCATTCAGTACACATTCTTGCTTTGACTAGGGAACTAACACCAAACTTGGAGACCAAGAGGAATTTCTAAATATTATTATTATTATTAGTTTTGGCAGAACCAGGGATTGAACTCAGGCCCTTGCACTTGCCAGGCAAGCGCTTATTCTACTAAGCCATCTTCCTGGCCCCCATTATTTTTGTATTTTACTTTATTATTTTGGGGGTGTTGTATAGGTTTTGACTTCTACTGTTTTGTTTGTTTTCTGTGTCTTAATTCTCTATTTCTTCTCCAATCTTTTAGTATTCTCTGAGATGTACAGCTGAATGGACACTGTAATCTTTCCATTTTGCCCCCAAATTATTTGGCTTTGTCCTCTGTGCCTTCTGTACTGTCCTTTTCTTCAGCTTCCCAAAATTCAGGTGATCATCCTTAGTCCTTCAGCCTTGTTCCCAATATATTTCTCTTCAGCTATCACTCTATTTTGGCCCCTATGCCTCTTCAATTTTATTTCTGTGCAGAATGAAATCACCCTACCAAGGGGAAATTCACCACGTACAAGTTCTGGGTTTATGTTGCAAGTAGTTATATAACTATGGATCTGATCCTAGGGTCAGAAATATCAAATTAAGAGTCACAACAGATTATCAGTACCTAGGATATGCTTGATGATATTGTTATTACTAATTATGCTACTTTATACTAGATGCCATGCTTGTAGTAATCAGTTGTTCATACTCATAAGATAACACTGATAATCTGGGCTTACAATTGTTTGCATAGCCTGGTACCAAAAGGACTGGGTGCTGAACCAAATCCACCCAATATTTCATCTCTAATAAAGTGGAAAAATAGTATTTTGGGACAGACACAAAGAATAACAGCCACCTACACCTAGAAGGCATTTCAAAGCAATAGACATTTTCTAAGGAAACTTCAACACTAGTCACAAAGCTATGTAACATAAGAAAAATAAAAGCAATAGCACAGAAAACAAATTAAAATTTAAAAAATAGAAAATAAGATACAGAAGCAAAATTCAGACTTCTATTAGAGCAAGGATAAATCTAAGGGACAACAAGACAGAAAAAAACAGAAGTCATCAAACTGAATTCACTGGAATAACAGTGGAAGAAATATATATATATATATATATATATATATATATATATATATGTTTATGACTATACAGTATATCAAAACAGAGTAATCTCAAAGGTAAAATAATAGATGATGAATGTAATGAAGCATTGGCTTAGCAAATCTGGAAGATTCATAGATTTAAAAAATAAAGGAGCATACCATAATGATGGAGGCCAGGGAGATGGCTCAGTAGAATAAGCGCTTCCCTGGCAAGCACAAAGGCCTGAGTTCAATCCCTGGTTCCATCAAAGATGATGGAAACCATAAATAGGAAGCATAACAAATAAATGCAATTGATGAAATAGATTCAAACACATCTCAAAATAAAAATTCCACTGAAAGATTATAAAACTGTGTGAAGGAAAGTCAAAATGGAATATCAGATCTAGAAGACATGGTCACAGTTAGTGATTACAAAAGGAAAAATAACTTAAAATTAGTGAGGGACAATGAAAAAACAATCCAACAGCTGAATGAGGATATAAGTAAGAGCAATATAAGATGAATTGGAGTCAATAAACATGGATGAATCAGCACAAATATCATAAAGAACCTGCTCTGAGGAGTACTGGCAGAAAACTTCACAAGCATGGAAAAAATCATTAATGTATAGATAAGTGAGACATTTGAGACTCCAAGTAGTTATGGCCAAAATAAATCTACACCGCAACTTATACTAATCAAGATCCCATAAATTCATCACTGTAGGGAGCTGTGGAAGCTGGAAAATCAATCAGAGGTGTATAGGCAGGACTAGGCCTCAGTGCCTAAAGCAAACAAGCTACCTCAGTCCTGAGATAAGCATCCTGACTGGTTAATGGTGGTTGTTAGTAACTCAGCAACCTTGTGTCTCGTGGTCCGTCCGTCCCCCCCCCCCCCCCCCGCACTGGGGATTGAGCTCAGGCCCATGCTCTTGCCAGGCAAACACTTATTCTATTGAGCCATCTCCCCGGCCTGCATGTTGCTAACTTTGCAACAAGTATTAATAAGCACAGGTTTCATTGTGCTGGTGCGTGAGTCTTGCCCATCAGGCAGACTACCAACTACCTAGCCCAACTTTTGTCTTCTTGTCTGTCTTTTTCATTCCTGACGTCTTGTCTCCCAGCATGGAAGCATTCACAGTAAGACCAACAGTTTCCTACATTTGGCGCCCAGACGGGACACCCAGTAGGAGATGTGTGGGCACAGGAATCACTTCCAGAGAGCGCACACAAGGGAGGGAAGTGGACTGATTGGAGCCAGCAGTAGTCCGCACAGGTGTGCATTGGCGCTGGCGCACTAGGTGTAAAACTTGGGGATGGGGCTAGGAGTGGGCTCACTAAGGCCAGAGAGATAAGGGAGCACAAAAAGAGAAAAATTGAGAGAAGCCTAACAGGAAAACGTTCAATTGAGTTAAAAATGGGAAACAGAGAATTTCAAGGACTGTAGATGTTGATAGATGTACATAAACATGTTTGTTGATTTTTTTTTGGTTTTTGTATTTGTGCTACTTTTTAAGACCACCATAAAGGAATTAGTGTGGAATACTGTTTTAAACTCAAGTTGCAAATGGGACAAGGAGGGTAAAGGTTCAGCAGATAGAGTTTAAACCCTGCAGCTTTGCTCAATTAGATAAAAAAGGAAAAAGTTCTTTTAAATCGAGAGCCCGTGGTCCCAAGCCATACTGGGCCACTGCATGGAGGGGCAGAAACTGGGCTCTGGGAGGCCCCCATACTCCAGTGTTAGGCAGACCCAACTGGGATTCTCCAGCTACCTGCGCATCAGTTTGCACCATCCAACCACAGAGGTTGCTGGGTACCACCAACTACAGTCCTGTGTGCCTGGTGCTAAGTAGGAGGCTTATGACTATGGTATCCTATGGCCTTGGCACTAGCTATGCATGTTGTTGGCATCACAAATTTGTTAGACTCAAGATAGTGTCTATGCTTAAAATCTGGGCAAAACCAAAACTCTGAAACGGTTTTATGGAGCCACAAGCTGCCAACGCAGCCATGGCAATTCAGGGAAATTTCGCTGAGTCACAGGATGGAATTTCTGCCTTAAGGAAAGTAGATCCATTTTCTTTATCTCCTTTGCAATTGGCATTAAAAGAGGCCAGATGGCCAGGGGAATGCATGGAGCATTTTCAACACTGTGCCCTGTTTCTGAAGTTCTAGTCCTTAATAATCCAAGACAAGTTATAGGTCTTCATGAATCCATACCTTTTAAAACCTTAAAAGAATTGAAACACACTGTTGCTACTTATGGCCCTACTGCTCCCTTTCCCTTGACTTGAGTAGAAATGGCATGAAAACAGACTATGGCCCCAAATGACCTGAAAGGAAGAGCTAAAGCATGTTTGAATCCAGGAGATTATGGTTGAAAGGAAATTTCTTTGAATATTGCAGGGAACAGGCAGCTGAAAATGTGAGGTTCAAAACTTAGCCATCACAAAAGATTTGCTAATTGCAAAGGGTGCTTTTCTAGCACAAACAATCAACTTACCTTTGCATTGCAAATATATGACCAAACTAAGATAGCTGTCCTTAGGGCCTGTGGGGAATCCTTTGGAAGAGTGAAACATTCTTTAACTGGGCTTCTATTAGGCTAGCCCCTGATGCACCTTTCCAAGATTTTGCTGCAATTTATTGCAAGCTACAGAGAGGATTATCAGTGACACCAAAGGAAGCAAATTAATAGTTTAACAATTGGCCTTCGAAAATGTGAATAAACGGTGTAAAGAGACTTTAAGAGCCCAGAAAAAGCGGGCTATACTTCCTGAGATGATTTGGATTTGTGTGGATATTGACTCCTCATAGGAAGAGGCAATTACTTGGCAGCGGCTATTACTCAGGTTAGTCATCCACAGTCTAAAAAGGGAGAAAAGTAAGGTTGTTTGTTTCTGTCCTGGGGATGAGGGACATTTAGCCTGAAACTATTCTGCTGCATCAAAGAGAACACAGCCTTTATCTGTCTCTTCAATAAAACCTTGCAGTCCCTGTACTAGATGTAGATAAGGGTACCATTGGGCAAGTGACTACAGATCTAAAACTGATGTGGAAGGCCGATCCATTCAGGAAAACATCCAATGGGGCCCAACCCGGCCCCATCAAAGAATGAGGGAGCTTTCCCCTCCCCCGCCACAAGGGTCTTTGAACTTTGGCAAGTGACAATGGACAGTGGAGGTTTGGATCCCAGTTCCTCCTTCAGATTCCTATTGACTCCTCAAATGGGGCCCAAGTTATTCCTACTGGAGCCTATGTATCTATGCCTCAGGGTGCAGTGGGAATCTTGCTAGGCTGCAACAATCTCATTTAAATGAGGTCTCCAGATTTTTGCCTTGTGTCATTGGTGCTGATTATGCAGAGAAATCAAAGTCATAATTTAATCCACCAAAAGCATTGTATAAACCACAGGAGACTCATATTGCATAACTGGTCATTCTTTCTTTGATAAAATATTAAAATTAATAAAGAAAATATGGGGATTGGTCGATTAAAGCAAAAGCATTTTAAAGAGCTTTTTCAAATGCAAGCATGGATGGCCTCCAGGTAAGGCAGCTGGATTGCCCACCTGGAGAGATACAAAGGCCATTCCTCCAGGAATAGAGTTTAGCAGAGAAGCTGGAAGTAGAGTGGTTGTCTCTCTCCATTACAATTGCCACTAAAAGAAAAGTTTTTACATTTTCCCCTTAAGGTGATTAGATGAAAGGCTATGTCCATCCTAAAGATAAAAAAAATTTTGCTTAAAAAAATTCTGCAAGATTTACAATAATGAGGATTTTTTTTAAAAAGTGCTTAAAATTTCTTCAATTCCTAATTCCAATCCTAAATTAAAATTGGTATATAAAAAAGCTTTGATATTTTACAAATATAGAGGTTTGGAACACACCTTAAAAGCAATGCAGTTTACTTTTTTATTTATTTTTCGCCATTATTCCAAATTTATTGACATTACAGCATAGCAAAAAGATTCAAACAGCTCCACGTGGTGTTTTGAAATTCATGCCTACGGTAGGCTGTGACCTGCAGGTTGGAAAGGCTGCGAAGTCCAAAAGCTTCAGCATTTTCTTAGTGTCAGGATCTACTTCAATGATTTCCTGATCCAAGACTGAGACCTCAGGGACATAATTATCTCTCCTTTCTCTCTCCTCCTCCTGCAACTTAATGGAAATACCCCGCACAGGGCCCCTCTGTATCTGCTTCATCAGATGTGTGACAGCCTGCTATCTTGTTGCAGAGCTTGTTGCTGGGGATGACTGCGATTTCCTCCAACATGGGTTTGTTTTTCTGGAAGTCGTTTCCCAGGCGGGGATAGTACTTCTCAGTGATGATGCGGGCCAGCTTCTTCACTGTCTTGGTATGAATGCGGCCCGTGTTGGCGGGTCCCAGGGAAAGACAGTGCAGTTTAAATAGTAGCTTGACTTTGAAAAAAAGCCATTTAATCCAAGTGGAAAGCAGGTAAATATCAATTATGACACTGTTTTACAACTACAAAGATACTATAAAATGCAAAATGGTAAAAATGTCTTTTGTTTAGATTTTGTTTGCATTAAGGTTATTGTTATTTAAGTTTTGAAATGTAGATATGAGAGACAGGAAAACCAGGTAGTTCAGGCTCGCCCACCATTACTGAAAGTAAGGCTTCCCCCTACTTACTTTTCTAGTCTACAGGATAGAGCTTATAGATCAACTGTAGTCCAGCCCTCAACAAGGCTACACCCATGCTCTGCTGGATTAATGCAAGCTCCTCAAGGACAACACCCTTTAAAGAAAAAAAAAGACAATTTGGAACTTTCAGAGTTCATGTGCCTTTGTCTCTGGGACCTAAAACAGATAAAGTTAGATCTTAGAAAATCAAGGCTGGCCAAATTGCTCAGTGGATTGAAGTGTCTGCAAGCAGGCACAGGGGCCAGGGGTTCCATCCCCAGGCCTGCCTTACCGGTCCCACACCCAGGGCGTGCTGAGAGGGAGATTGAGACTGGGCTTGGTGGCACGAGCCTGTAATCCCAGCACTTGAGAGGCTGTGAATAGGCGGATCACTATGAGTCAATCTCATAGTGAGACCCTGAACACCCTATAGACCCTTCTCCCTCCAAAAAAAAATCATAGAGAATCTTTAGATGACCCTGACAAGTACATTGATGTCTTTAGACAATTTACTCAGATTTATGAACTATATTGGAGAGATGTAATGATAATCTTAAACCAAGCTCTGACTTCTAATGAAAGGCAGCATTACAAGCTGATATTGCATTTGGAGATAAATATCCTATTGTTAATCTTAAATAGCCAAAAGATAGACAACCAGTGGAACTACCTGTTCTCACTGGAGCTGAGCAGTCAGAGTCCTGCTGGCCTAATAGCCAGGCAGAAGACTAGAAAAGACATTTTTCTTTCAAATATATATTTTTGAAGGTCTAAAAAAACTAGATCCAAGGTTAAAAAGCTACAAAAGATAGCTTTTGCTCTAGATCATTCACTTGATACATTAGTAAAAACTGCTTCTTTAGTGTCCTAGAATCAAAAACGGGAGAAAACCAGAGAGAGAAAATAAAGAGATCAAAAATGGCTGTCTTGGGGCCGGGGAGTTGACTCAGTAGAATAAATGCTTTCCTGGCAAGTGCAAGGGCCTGACTTCAATCCCCGGTTCCACCAAAAAAAACCCCAAAAACCAAAAAACAATAACAATGGCTGCCATTATTGTGGCCTCAAGACAGACCCTAAGTCTGATTCTCTGGGCTGCAAGAAGAGCTCAGAGATGATGAGGTTCATCTGCTACCACTGTCAGAAGACAGGCCAGCATAAGAGGGACTGCCTTAAAAGGCCCACAAGCCCTGCCCTGACTGCCAAAGCAGCCACCGGAAGTAAGACTGCACTCTGAGGCGGAGGCCCCAGAGCTCAGACTCAGCTTCCCAGGTGGTCCGGTAGAACTGAAGGGCCCTGGGGCCTGCCTCTTCCCTCTGGCCAGACTGTTATCTCTACCTGCCATCTCGGTGGAGGAGCCCTGAGTAATCATGACTAAAGGAAAATCCAGCCTATTGCTGGACATTGACACTGGTCTCTTTGTCCTTCTCCAACCCCCACTTTCCTTCCAGTCAGTGTACTTCAATAGAAACAGACTTTAAAAGATACCTTGCTTTAGCTATAACTGAAATACTGTACTGTACTCCAGCTGCTAACTAATCAAAATTATGCTAAGACTGCTTTTTACAAATGTTATTTATTGTTGTTCATGTACAAGACTTAAAAAGTATCTCACTGGTTAAAACAGGTTTCAAGGGACAGATAAAATTCTGGTAAGAAAAATGTCTACAAACACTGGCTGTACCGTGTCAAACTGCTTTGGGCCTGTAGATAGAGCCAGATCTTGTCGCTAGACCATAAAACTCAGAGCCACAGCACTAAAAGGAGAAATCCCTCGGCAGTGCCCCTTGTTTACAATGGGGGCCATATCGAAAATACTAAATGGGACATTGGTTTAATCTAACTGAATACTATGTGGGGTATTTTGTTTGTTTGGCTTTTATTTTTTTTCCTGAACTGGGGATTGAACTCAGACCCTTGTGCTTGCCAGGGAAGTGCTTATTTTACTGAGCCATCTCCCAGGCCCCCATGAATACTATATGTTTTATTTTATTTAATTTTTATTTTTGGTGGAACGAGGGTTTGAACTCAGACCCTTGTGCTTGCCAAGCAAGCACTTATTCTATTGAGCCATCTCCCCAGCCCCATTATGTGTTTTATGATAAATATATAAGTTATCCTGGTTGATTTCAGATGTAACTCAGGTATTTCATGATGATAGTAAATACAGATGTGACCTTTCAGATTTCTTAAAAGTAATACTGCTTAATATTTTATAATACATTGTGTGCTAATTTGCAAAAATTATTAGACATTTTTATTTTATTTTATTTATTTTTTTTTGTGGCAGAACTGGGGATTGAACTCAGGCCCTTGTGCTTGCCAGGGAAGCGCTCATTCCACTGAGCCATCTCCCCGGCCCCTATTAGACATTTTTAAAAGAAAATGTTATGAACTTCAGACAATTGCCAGTTGTGTTGATAATCCACTACCACTATGGACTATTGGGCTGTATTTTGTTGTTTTGCTGAATTCAAGTACCTACAATCTTTGATCTGGCATCAAGTATGAAAAAGTCCTTTAAAAACTTCTCCAGACATAGCTTCTCTAGCAACAATGGAACACTCATCTCTGACAAAACAAAAAAAAAAGGGGGTTACAAATAAAGGACTGGTTTTTTTTTTGTGTGTGTGAAAAAACATATATGTGTATATATAAGATCGTTAGGATAGATATACAGCTACTTTCTCTCAGTTCATTGAAAGTAAAGATTTGTACTAATATTGTTTAAGGAATTTTATTTTTTGTATCTTAGGAAAGGGTCTACAGGTCTCCCTACTAGTGAGATCTAGTAGGGTCTTACTACTAGATTGGACTTGCAGTGATCCACCTGTATAAAGCCTTCCAAGTGCTGGGATTACAGGCATGAGCAACCATGCCCAGTCTCAACTGTCGTCTCAGTGCACCCTAGGTGTGAAGCCAGCAAGGCAGGCCCAGGAATCGAACACCAGGACCCTGTGCTCTGCTTGAGTGTGCTTTAATCTGCTGAGCTATTTGGCCAGCCCTCTGTACTAATATTGTTTAGACAGATATCATGTTTCCATCTTGCCCTCTGAATAACTACTAGGAAGACAATAATATGCAATGTATTAATTTTTTTTTTGGCAGAGCTGGGGATTGAACTCAGGCCCTTGCACTTAGCAGGCAAGCACTTATTCTAGTGAGCCATCTCCTAGGCCCCTGTAATGTATTAATTATTGTGACTAGCATACTAACCTGTCTTGAAATGGTTTCATTGTTATTTTATCTTTTTTCTCATTAAAATGAAAAAATAGATAATATAGTAACCATTCTTTTTTTAATTTTTATTTTTTTTAGAAACCATTCTTAATTAGCTATCCTTGTTTTGAAAATCTGTAACATATGTACTGTCATATTTTACCCTGTTTCTGTCATTTCTTCTATTATTTTTGCTTCTGTTTTCACTCTTCAAATTAAAAAAAGAAAGAAAATGTCATGATTTCAGTCATTATTTATGGGTGTTTTTCAATTAAAAGTAGACAAAAATATTTCCCTATTTTTCTAATGTCCCTGTATTTCTAATTTCTAATTGCTTTTCAATTAAATAGGCAAAAGTATTTCCCTCTTCTCTTACTACAGATAAGTTTTGAGTTAAAAAACATACAAGTAAAAAATAGCTTGCTGATGTCACTGTTTTCTCACAAAGTGTAACTAGGAAACATACCATACTTAGATTACTTAAAAGCATTGACAGTAAAAATAAGGTATTAATCTGGTTTTTATAAATTCTCAAATTTTAGAGATAATTATAACAAAACTAGAGGAACTTAGAGCAAACTGTGAGACTCCACAAATTAAGGGGTCTAAGAGCCATTGGGTTGCTATTGCTAGCCTCAAAAAGTTTATACATTTACCTGTTAGCTCAAATGCGCATGCTTTGATTATACATGCTCTAATTTTTCTTTCTTTCTTTTTTTTTTTTTTTTTTTTTTCACCAGGGATTGAACTCAGGCCCTTGGACTTGCCAGGGAAACACTTATTCTACTGAGCCGTCTCCCCGCCCCCCCCTTTTTTTTCTAATTTCTTAAAAACTTTGTTCTTTCCTAGAAGATACCAAAACCTAGGTAATCATGCAGGTAAAATTTATAAAAAATATGCTAGATTAAGATTCCTTTTACTGGGATCCACCAGATTTTGTCTATAGAGACACATATTAAGGCCTTAACTAACTGTCCTCTTCATACAGCCCACGTGAGCTGAGCCTTCTCAGGGTTTCCTGCCCTATTACAAGAAAAGTAGCTCTCGCATTCTTTGGGCAGGGCTGTCTGCAGGAGGCCTTAAAGCTAAAAAGTTATATCTAGCTCAGTGGGCACCAGACATCTGACACAAGTGCAGAAGTTAAAAGGCTTGCAGGAATGAATTGGTCTCTATTGAGGTGTTTCATAGTAGAAAGGATACAGAATGGAATTACAGACAGAAAATGAGAACGATACTACCAGCCTACAGGAATGAAGGCCAGTTGGGAAACAAAAAAAGTTACGCTTCACTAGATCCAGACAGAAAGAAGGAGCATTTCAAGCAAAAAATGTCCAAAGCTGCTAGAAAGGAAAAAAAGAAAGTGTTTATTATGAAGTCAGAGGAAGATTCAGAGTGAGGTCATGGATCTTCACTTCTCAGCCTGAGAAAAGCCATATTAACTGCCAATATAAGAAAAATCCTGTTAGACTTTTTTTTAACTTAATTTTTTTTTCTGTTAGACTCTTAATAGATACTAATACCGATGTGTCAGTAGTTACCAGACAGTGGCCCCCCTGTCAACCAGAGAGTACTCTGTTTTCCCTGGGTCTGACAATTGATGTGCCCCCAGTAACAGAAGAGTCAGTGGACATAAAAAGTCAGTTTATTTAAGACAATACCCAATGGCCATGGAAGATAAAGAGATCTAACTACATTTAAGAGATCTAGGGGCTGGTGAGATGGCTCAGTGGTCTAAAGCACCTACTTAGAACAAGCTTAACAAAGCACAGGGACCACGGTTCAATCCCCCAGCACCACATGCCAGCCAGTCCGCCCCCTGGTGGGCTGAGCTGGCCACACACACACACACACACACACACACACATAAATAAAAAAATAAAATTTATTAAAAAAAAGAGATCTAACTACAAAAAGTTCTACCCAATCTTTATTTTTTTTTATAATTTTATTTATTTATTTATTTGTGTGTGTGTGTGTGGCCAGCTCAGCCCACCAGGGGGCGGGACTGGCTGGCATGTGGAGCTGGAAGATTGAACCACAGTCCCTGTGCTTTGCTAAGTTTGTTCTAAGTAGGTGCTTTAGACCACTGAGCCATCTCACCAGCCCCTCTACCCAATCTTTATAATTACAAAATTGAAAAAGGTTATTACCTTCCAGATCCTTTTTTTTTTTTTTGCAGAACCAGGGATTGAACTTAGGCCCTTGCACTTGCCAGGCAAGCACTTATTCTATCGAGCCATCTCCCCGGCCCCAATCCTTCTGTTAATGTCTCAATAGCTGTTCAAAATAATAGTATATCTCTCTAAATATGGAAGAAAATAAATGACTTTTAACAATGGAAAATATATATATATATATTCTGTATATTAATCACTTTTGAGATCTGATTTGCATTTTTTTCATTCCATGGAGGAATTCTACTCTGTTGATAGTGTATATTGATGAACAATAAGCTTTAGTAGTGTAGATTAGCATATTTTTCTTACTTCTGATATCACTACAAATAAATTATTTTAACTCTTCTTCCTCAAAAAAAAAATAATAATAGTATATCAAATCAATGGTATGTAAACTACTGAGGTCCCCTGGACCCTTATCTTTATCATTTTTATGGGAGATTATTACTGTCTACTTGGTAAAAATCATTTTTTACTGTATTCATAATTATCCTGTTGGTATTATTTGACCCATGCATGTTTAATCATTTCTTTGGCTTTGTCTCCTCCAGATTTAAAACTATTACACCTACCCAAGATAAAAATACCTGGTGTCTATTGAGGGCCTTTATGTAGAACTTCTGGAGTGTATCTTTGACTGCCAGTTCACAACTACAACCCCTTTCAGTCTGAAGAAACCAGAGCGGTCATCACCCATAATTCCTTCATGATAGTTTGGTTACTTCTTCAGAGGGAGGGAATGTTGCAGGCAGCCGAGTTAAATAGAAATATTATAGGCAGTCAGATAGGACCAGGCCTTCGAAGGAGATAACACAGAAGACAAGATACCTTACAACTGTAAAAGGGATGGATGTTCCTGCTGTGAGACAGACCTAGAGACTAAAGATCGAACAAATGCTTACCTCCCTAAATATTAGCATCCAGGATTGATCATCACCCTGAGGAAGCCCAGAAGAATCATTAGTCTGACTACTACTGGGTAGCTACTGGACAAAGTCCTGTTCTACATTCACGCTCACTTGCTATGTGACTCATTTACCCATTTGGTCCTGGAATTAATCAATTTCACCTGAGCAATGGTGCTTGTAATCTCATTGGTTGAGCATAGTTTTGTCCTGCCTCATGCCTACCTAAGCGAGTTCCCATGTTCTCCACCACCTTAGACCCGCATGTTTTTACACCATAAAAGTCCCTGGAAGTGACAGCTTCCTGGGGACCACCCGCTTGGAGCCCCCCTCCTGTCCCTCTTCAGACAGGAGCTTTCTTTTGCCCAATAAATATATTCTGCTCTTAACTTCCATTTGTTCCTAAAATTCATTTTTCAGTTTTAGAGAACATGAACTTGTCCCAGGTACCTTTCAGGTCGGGAGATCAGTTATTCCCCTATATCATTTGGTGGTCCCTGTATCGTTATAACTTCTTCATATTTGGGTGTCCTAATACTTATTTTGTTCAGCAGATTAAACAAAATTGCCCGGAGATGGAGTTGACTATTGAAGGAAAGGCATTTAAAGGGTTATTGGACATGGGTTCAGATGTTTCTTTTATTGCTCAGCATCACTGGCCTGGGGCATGGCCTCTGGGTATGGCCACTATACATTCACAAGGTGTGGGCAGGGTTTCTTACCCTAGCAGAAGTGCTAAATTGCTAATTTGGAGGGATGCAGAAGGCCATTCTAGACATTTTTCTCCTTATTTCCTCCCCCATATACCAATCAGTCTATGGGGTCGTGACATATTATAGGGTATGGGAGAACTGCAACAAAGATTGCCCAGGGCTGGTGAGATGGCTCAGTGGTCTAAAGCACCTACTTAGAACAAACTAAGCCAAGCAAAGCACAGGGACCGGGGTTCAATCCCCCAGCACCACATGCCAGCCAGCCCCGCCCCCTGGTGGGCTGAGCTGGCCACACACACACACACAAAATAAAT
>NW_004524747.1:2523129-2528875 GCF_000260255.1 Octodon degus
GGTGGTACCAGGGATTGAACTCAGGATCTTATGCTTGCCAGGCAAGCACTTATTCCACTGAGCCATCTCCCCAGCCCCGATGGCATTCTCTTGGCACATGAATCTCCATCCATGTTACATCACATGCTTATCGAATTAGATGATGCTCTCTGCAATGCAGGTCTAGTGAGCCCCTGAAAAGGTGCAAACTATGGCACCCTTTTCGTATTTGGGACACGTCAATCAGCAGAGGCAAACTGTGTCCTAAACTGTTCAGAACCAGGTTAGACATCTTGCCACCCTAAATGATTTTTCAGACTGTATTTGGGAACATTAATTGGCTGCACCCAGCTCTTAAGCTAACTACTCATGAGCTAAGTCCTTTCTTTGATGTTCTCAAAGGAGATTCAGCTCCTGCTTCTAAAAAGAACACTTACACCAGAGGCTAAGACTGCCTTGAATATCAAGTTAATCAGGCCCTCTAATGCTCAGCTCTCTAGAGTTGACCTATCTTTGCCAATGTTTTTAATTATTTCCCCAACTCCTTATATGCCCACTTGGCTTCTTTGGCAGTCTCAGGGTCTTTTACAATGACTACACAGGCCACATACTCCATGTAAAACTGTTATTCCCTCAGATGCTATTTTAATTTTATTTTCCCTCAGATGCTATTCAACAAGCTTCTGCATCTCATGCCACTTTTCATCAAAATGCTTCTGCCTTATGCAAACAGTTTCATTTGACTTGATCCCAGGCCTGGGAAATTGGTAAATGATGTTCTTGATGTATAAAACACTATTAACCTTTTAAATTCTACAAAAGATGGAAGTACAAGTGCAGAGAGACAATTCCATCAAATACATGCAAAAAGCCTAAAAAGGGTCCTTTGGAGAGATCTGCATAATGAACAATGGCAGGGACCCAGTTCACTACTAACAGAGGGGAGAGGGTATGCTTGTGTTTTTCCAGAGAACACTGAATGACCTACTTGGGTACCAGAGCTCACTGTCAAGCTATACCATGAAGCCAGAGAAGTTAACAACAAGGAGGCCAGATCCAACCTGGGGCCAATTAAAGGAGCTGACAAAATGGAAACCTAAGGTTTACATAGATGGTAAAACATCTAAAAACAACTGAGCTAATTTTACTAGCATTAGACAAAAAACATAAAATGTGCATATTACTTAGAAGATAAAAGACTATTCCTTCCAAAATTTTCTGATACAAGATTTCTGATTATTGACAAATAACAAAACCTGACTAGTCTATTTGCAATTATAAATTTCAAAAAAAAATGCAATACAGTTACTATAAGTTAATCTGGCCAGAAATACATAGTTGAGTGCATTCATAATTTTGTAAAGATTATTATTTGTGTGTATGATGTATTTGTCTATGTGTGTGTCATTCTGTGAACAGCTATTCCCTTTTTTTGTTTCAGTTTGTTGATCATTTGTTCATAATACTACAATTTGGAGTATAGACTTAAAAGCATACTTTTTCCTAAGTTACCAGCTGGTCTCAGTCATGTCAAAATCAGTTTATACACAGTTTATTGAAAAACTTAAATTAATAGAGCAAAAATTCCTTAGAGTGGGAGAAATTATTCAGAGAAGAGTCCTATTGATGAATAATAGGTGTTGCCAATCTTTTTGTTCATTAATGACAAGCTCCCAATAATTTCAGCAGTCTCTTAGGAGACATCCACAATAAATTGGTCATTGGTTTAAAGATAAAAGTCTTTTGGAAAAATTATAATTTAGCCAGCCAAGTAGCTCAGTGGATTAAAGCACCTGCAAGCAGGTATGGGGGCCAGGGTTTCAATCCCCAGGCCAGCCATGCCACACACCCCCGCCACACTGAGACAGCAATTGAGACTGGGTGTGGTGGTGCATGCCTGTAATCCCAGCTCTTGGGAGACTGTAAACCAGTGGATCACTATGAGTCCAATCTAGCAATGAGACCTTCAACACCCTGTAGATCCTTCCCTAAAAATACAAAAAAAAAAAAAAAAAAAAAAAAGGCTGGCCAAAGAGCTCAGTGCACAGTGGCCTGGGGTTTGATCCCTGGGCCTGCCGCCAGCCCTATCCCCGGGGTACACTGACATGGCAATTGAGTCTGGGTGTGGTAGCGCACGCATTCCTGTAATCCCAGCACTTGTGAGACCCTGAATACCCTGTAGAAACTTCCCTAAAATAAAAAAAAAAGAAAGAAGAAAGAAAGAAAGAAAGAAGAAAGAAAGAAAGAAAGAAAGAAAGAAAGAAAGAAAGAAAAAAAAGAAAAATTACAATTAGCTCTCTCTCTCTCTCTCTCTCTCTCTCTCTCTCTCTCTCTCTCTCTTTTCTTTTGCAGAACCAGGGATTGAACTCAGGCCTTTGCGCTTGCCAGGCAAGCGCTTATTCTACGAAGCCATCTCCCCAGCCCCTTGGGTTTCTCTTAAAAGTGGTTTTGGTATTAAATTAAGAAGCAAAGGTTTATGCGTGTGTATGGTAACTCATTATTGTTAATCTGTGGTGTCTTAAGTGTGTCCATAATTCCAAATGTACAGGTCTTCTGAAATGTTAAAGATTGCTCATTGTAATAAGACTTTATTTCAAAAAAAAAAAGAGGGGGGGGAAGGGTGGAAGAAAAAGCCTTGACATGTATATCCCATTCAAGGATAATTAGGTAAAATGTTCTTATATATTAGATAGAGAAAATTGGTTTAAAGGGTTCTGTTATATCTAAACAAAAATGTAAGCATGTCACAAAGTCACAGGATTGCCCTGCTATGATGTTGTATATGTTTTGATTTGTAAATTTCTGGGTAAAAATATGTAGTTGTTGTTTTTTTAACATTCTACAGGGATTTAAGCATTAGAATATCCATGGTTTTTGGAAAATAACAGTTCAATTATTGTGTCTAAGATGTACAATATTCAGATAGATAGTAATATTAAGCTTAACTGTCTCTGTTACCGGGTAATAATGTCATTAAGCTTCCCTTCTGGATGTTTAACAACTAAAGCTTGCAGACCAAAAATTAGAGAGGTAGATGGGCTAAAAGGATAGCCAATATTTTGGCTCTAGCACTTCTCAATGAAGATTCAGTACATAAGAGGACCCTCTGCTGTGACATCCTGTGACTCACTTGTGTCCCAAATTATTTCATCAAGTAGATTATGGGACCACAGAGGAAAGTGATCAATTATGTATAGTGTGCCTAAGGAGAGTCACTGGGAGAGAAAAAGTCTCTCAGGCTCTCACAGAGAACAAATTGGTCAAGCAATGGCCATCCAGATGGCTGACACTGACAGAAGGTCTAAGAGGTACTGTATATGGTTCCAAGGCAAATCCTGAACAGATTTAATGGAACTTTACAGATAATAGAATTTTTGTTTGTAGTTATACAGGTCTTGCTTTAACTTAGTCTTAACCATCCAGTAGAAAAGTGTAACCACAAGGTATGAAAAGTAACATGCTATGATGTAAAAGGTTCAAGTCAACAACTTCTGACAATTAACAACTATGCTGATAACTTACTATTTTTATGAACTATTGGACTATGTAGGGTTATACTGCTGAATTCAAGTACCTATAATCTGGCATCAAGTATGAAAAGGTCCTCTAAATACTTCTCCAAATACAGCTTCTCTAACTGCAATGGAACACCTATCTCTGACAAGACAAAACAAAAAAGGGGCATATGTAGGGAGCCACGGAAGATGGAAAATCAGTCAAAGGTATGTAGGTGGTACTAGGCCTCAGTGCCTAAAGCAAACAAGCTACCACATTCCTGAGATAAGCATCCTGACTGGTTAATGTCAGCTACTAGTCACGAAGCAACATTGTGTAACTTGTTACTAACTTTGCAAAGCGTATAAATAAATGTAGGTTTCGTTGTGCTGGCACATGAGTCTTGCTCATCAGGCAGACTACTGACCACCTAGCCCAGCTTTTGTTTTTTTGTCTATCTTTCTCATTCCTGACACCCTCTTTCCCCAAGCAGTACCATTTGCAGTAAGACCAACGGATCCCTACACATCACAAGAACAGAATATGGAATGCTGTTCGACAAAAAACAGATAACCTTTAAAGGAAACCCATCAAAATCACAGTAGACTTCTCATCACAGGCTTTAAGACAAGGAGCACTTAGGGTGAAGCATTTCAAGCTCTGAAAGAAAAACAACTTGATAGAAAGAAGCCAATAAGCAGAGAAAGTAATTAAACAGAGGGGAAAGACATGAAACCATCAAAAAGAAAATTATGTGACAAAGACAAGCCAATACATATCGCATACGTAAATCAGTTATAACCATCAATGTAAACACTCTCAATTTACCAATCAAAAAGAAATAAACGAGCAGAATAGATCAAAAAGAAGACTACAAAAATATGCTGCATTCAAGAAACATATTTAACTCAAAAAGAAATCCATAGATTGAAAGTCAAATGATGTGGGCTGGTGAGATGGCTCAGTGGTCTAAAGCACCTACTTAGAACAAGCTAAGCTAAGCAAAGCACAGGGACTGCAGTTCAATCCCCCAGCACCACATGCCAGCCAGCCCCGCCCCCTGGTGGGTTGAGCGGGACACACACACACACACACACACAAAATAAATAAATAAATTAAATAAATTAAAAAAAAAGAAAGTCAAATGATGTAAAATAATGCCCTATGCCAAAGGAACTCAGAAAAAAAGCAGGGAGAGCTATTATAATTGCAAATAATGTGACCTTCAAGTCAAAACAGATAAAAGAGAAAAAGATAAACATAGACATTACATACTTGTTAAGGGAAAAATTCAAGGAGAGATAATAACCAAAAATATATATGCACCAAGTACAAGTACCGACATACATAAAACACATATTTACAGACATAAAATAGAAAAACACTGATATAACTGTACTGGGTAGCCACATTACTCTACCATTACAATGAGATAGATAAACTAGACAAAACATTAACAAACAAATATCAGAACTAAAATAAACCTGTGAACAAATGCAGTTCATACATGTCTATAGGGTTCTACTCCACATCAGAATACACACCTCCATTGAACATGGAACGTTCTGCAAAATAACTATACACTAGCATCCAGAACACGCTTATGTAAAAGTAAAAGAATTCAAATGATCTAATGCATATTATCAGATCACAGCACAATCAAATTGAAAATTTATTACAAAAAGCCCAAAATATCTCCATAAACAATTAGAAATTCCATAACATGCTCCTGAACAAGCAAGGGGTCAGTTAAATGAGGGCTGACCAAATAGCTCAGTGGATGAAAGTGCCTGCAAGCAGGCACATGGGTCCAGGGTTCGATCCCCAGGCCTGCTGTGCCAGCCCCACTCCCTGGGGCGAGCTGAGACTGCAACTGACACTGGGTGTGATGGTGCATGCTTGTAATCCTAGCACTTGGGAGGCTGTAAACAAGAGAATTACTGCAAATCTGTTCTAGTAGTGAGACCGTGAACACCCTGTAGACTCCTTCTTAAAATACAGAAAAAAAACCACACAGCAGAACTTATAGGATGCAATGGCAACAGTCATAAGAGGAAAATTAATAGCAGTAAACACATTAAGAAAAGGGAACTAGGATAGGAAGAAACAACATTGTGAAGATGGCCATACTCCCAAAATTGCTGTATAGATTTAATGCAATCCCTATCAGACTACCACCGACATATCCCACAGACATAGAGAAATCATTCCTAAAATTTATCTGGAACCGGAAAAGACCTAGAATAGCAAAGGCAATTCTGGGCAATAAAGA